>NC_057807.1:556565197-556572094 GCF_018294505.1 Triticum aestivum
GGCTCCTCCACTCCGGCGCCTCGCCGCCGTCTCGCCGGCGTCCCTCGTGCCGCAGCCCCCTCCTGCCGTCCTCTGCCGCCGCCCTACTCGCCGGAGCGCGCGCCCGAAGCCGCCCGCCACTAGGGAGCCCCACCACCTCGGCTTCCGGTCCTCCACCGGAGCTCCGTCGCCGCCCCCACCTCGTCCCGGTCCGGATCCGCACGGTCCCGACGAGCTCCGCCTTCCCTCGTCGCCGGAGAAGTCGCCGTCACCATCGTTGACCTTGGCCCCAGATCCGCACGGCCCCAGCCATGGATCGCGACGAACCCCGATCCAAACGGCCGCATCGTACCGCTCCGTCCCGATCCGCGAGATCCATTTTTCCCGAGGTGAGAATTTCCACTAAGTCATTTTTCTGTGATATTTTTATGCCCTGTTTGTCATGCCATATCTCCATGCATACTACTCCATTTTGCGTGCATAATATATAAAAATGTTTGTCATGAGATGCTCTACATTTCATTCCTTTGTGCCATGCTTGTTTGAGTCCATATTGATGCCATTATTATTGTTGCAAGAGTGCTATATGATGTTAACTGCTGTCTGTTAACAGAACTTGATGATTTTCTTTTTTGTTGCATTTTGTGTGTGCATCCTATGAGCATGAGTCCTACATGAGTTTTGAACTATGATATGCCATATTTATAGGGGTGCAATCCATGTATTTTTGTGAGTCTTGTACTGAGTGCATCGGGCTCATGAAGTAGGGTACTTGCTGTTGCTGTTTTGCTATTCCGAATCTGTTATTTCGTGATGCTATGTAAACCTGCTGCTACAAGTCATTCTATGCATAATCTGGAGATGTTCACTAAGGATGTTTTTTTATACATGTCATGATCTATCCATCCATTCCCCTGGTTGCATTTATAGCCTGCTGTAGCTTGTTCTAATCTTGCTACAAAGTTTCTGAAGAATGTTGCTGTCAGCCTGTTAACATTAAGTTCAGTTTTGCCATGTGTTTTGCTAGTGATCCATGCATCCTATGAACTTGTTCTTGCCACGCTTAGCTTCATAAACATGTCTTATTACTGTTGGTTTCCTTTTCAAGACATGTAATGCTCTATGGTGAGCGGTACAAGCTCGCCAACATGCCTACTTATCGTTGTTCCTGCCATGCCCTGTTTGCTGAATCTGTTAACAAAACTTGCTATGTTTACATGGGTGCCATCATATCTTCTGTTCCTTTTTGGCTCATGGTCAGTAAAGGACTTTTGTTCTATGCATTTAGTAGTATTATGCCATGCCTTAATTTTCTATGATAAGTTCCTGTACCTTGTTGTTTGATAACTCTAAACATTGCAACCTGATGTTATTTCTGCTAAGCCTGAAACTGTTATTATTTGCAATCTTGCCATGTGTTTTGGAGCATGTTCTAGTGATTTCTGGAGATAGCTCAGTGTTCATGTTTTGTCATGCTTTACCTGTAAATCATGTGCATGCCTTTTGTTCTCATGTTGAGGTGTTGTAACATATTGTTTTGATGCTTGCAAGATGCCTAGTTGCTATTTTGGACAGATTGTTGTTATGACTTGTATAGAGTGTATGTGTTGAACCGTTGCTCCGTTTTGAGTGTGCTCTTTATGATACTTGCTTGATTTTGCATATAGTTTCACATTGTCATGTTGCATCCTTTTTTTGAGGTGTTTTCTTGATGTTTGAATGCATTTTGCATCAATGCCATGCTTAATTTGTTTTGCTCATATCTTCTAGGCCGTAGCTCCAAATTAAATGAACTTTATATGTAACTTGACTAGAATCTCGTGTAGATCATCTTGGTGCATTTTAGCTTGCTGTTTAACAACTTGAACATAAGGTTTATTTAGATCTGGACCAATTTCGAAATTTGCATATGAGGACTTACCGGAATTGTTATATGTTGTTTCCGGCCTCATTTAAACTTGCTTTGATGTGTTGCTCTTGTTTGCATCATCTCTTGCCATGTGTAGTTTCATGTAGTCTTGTCTTGCATCATACTTGGTTGAGCATCATGTCTTGTATATGTGTGGTGTGTTTACCATGTTGTGTGCTTCTTCTCGATAGTTCCTGTTTCGTTGCGATCGTGAGGATTCGTTCGTCTACGCTTGGTTCATCTTCGTGGCTTCATCTTCTTCATGGACTCGTTCTTCTTCCTAGCGGGACTTCAGGTAAGATGACCGTCACCTTGGATCTCATTACTATCATTGCTATGCTAGTTGCTTCGTTCTGTTGCTATGCTGCGCTACCTATCACATGTTCTTCAAGCCTCCCAAATTGTCATGTCAGCCTCTAACCTTTTTCCCCCTTCCTAGCAAACCATTGTTTGGCTATGTTACCGCTTTTGCTCAGCCCTCTTATAGCGTTGTTAGTTGCAGGTGAAGTTGAAGATTGCTCCTGGTGGACAGGATTATGTTGGGATATCACAATATCTCTTATTTAATTAATGCATCTATATACTTGGTAAAGGGTGGAAGACTCGGCCTTATGCCTGGTGTTTTGTTCCACTCTTGCCGCCCTAGTTTCCGTCATACCGGTGTTATGTTCCCGGATTTTGCGTTCCTTACACGGTTGGGTGATTTATGGGACCCCCTTGACAGTTCGCTTTGAATAAAACTCCTCCAGCAAGGCCCAACCTTGGTTTTACCATTTGCCTCACCACCACCTATACCTTTCCCTTGGGTCGGCCAACCCGAGGGTCATCTTTATTTTAGCCCCCCCCCCCCCGGGCCAATGCTTGTCTAAGTGTTGGTCCAAACCGAGCGATGTCCAGCGCCCCCTGGGCAACCAGGGTCTATGCCAACCCGACATCTGGCTCATCTGGTGTGCCCTGAGAACAAGATATGTGCAGCTCCTATCGGGATTTGTTGGCACAGTGGAAAGTCTTGCTGGTCTTGTTTTACCATTGTCGAAAGGTCTTGTAAACCGGGATTCCGAGTCTGATCGGGTCTTCCTGGGAGAAGGTATATCCTTCGTTGATCGCGAGAGCTTATCATGGGCTAAGTTGGGACACCCCTGCAGGGTATAAACTTTTGAAAGCCGTGCCCACGGTTATGGGCAGATGGGAATTTGTTAATGTCCGGTTGTAGATAACTTGACACCAGATACGAATTAAAACGCATCAACCGTGTGTGTATCGGTGATGGTCTCTTTTCGGAGGAGTCCGGGAAGTGAACATGGTTTTGGGTTATGTTTGACGTAAGTAGGAGTTCAGGATCACCTCTTGATCATTGCTAGCTTCACGACCGTTCCGCTTGCTCTCTTCTCGCTCTTATTTGTGTATGTTAGCCACCATATCATGCTTAGTCGTTGCTGCAACCTCACCACTTTACCCCTTCCTTACCCTTTAAGCTTTGCTAGTCTTGATACCCATGGTAATGGGATGGCTGAGTCCTCGTGGCTCACAGATTACTACAACAACAGTTGCAGGTATAGGTTCTGCGATAATCTTGACGCGAGCGTGATGTTTGCTTGTTTTTGGAGTTCTTCTTCTGGTTCTTCAATCAGGGGTTAGGTTCCAGGTCGGCAGCCTGGGCTAGCAGGGTGGATGTCGTTTGAGTTTCTGTTTGTGTTTCATCCGTAGTCGGATGATGCTCTCATGTATTGTGCTGTTGTATTCGTGTGGCATTGTATGCCTCTTGTATGTATCCCCATCTATTATGTAATGTTGATGTAATGATATCCACCTTGCAACAGTGTTTCAATATGCGGTTCTATCCTTGGTGGGACCTTCGAGTCTCTTTAGGATAGTATCACATATTGGGCGTGATAAGTTGGTATCAGAGCCTTGACCGACCCTAGGAGCCCCCTTAATTGATTGTGTAGTTTGGCCGTTGTCGAGTCTAGAAGAAAACTATTTTCGGAGTCTAGTTATATCGGAGAGTAGGAATTCTTTTTACTCCTCAGCCCCTTCGTCGCTCTGGTCAGGAATCTTGACGTAGGTGTTTTGAATTACTTATCTTCCCTTTCAAATTTTTCTTTAGGTTCACGCAGTTAATTTTTTGATTGTGGGTTCTCATCTCTTTTCATCCGGTGCATTTCTCGTCAAGTCGACTCGAGCCTCTTCATCTTTGAGTTCAGTTCTCAGTTGTTTTCTTTTCCCACCCGCCCACCCTTTTCTTCTTGGAGCCGGAGCTCATAACCGAGTATCCATCCTACTCGTGCAAAGTCTTTGCTTTTTTTTCCTCAATTATTTCAACCGGTGTTTTCTCTTCAAGATATTCGTGGGTTCTCCCTGCCTTTGTTTTCCCGCCCTCCCACCCCTCTTCTTCCCGGAGTCTGAGTCTTTTTCGAGCATCAATTTCATTCGTACGGAGCCTCTTCAGTCTTCCCTCAATTATTTCAACCGGTGAATTCTCGTCTCGTTCGTCATTCTTCATCCCTTTCTTTTTCCGGTGCACTCAATTTCAAGTTTTTCGAGTTGATCACATTCCTTTCCTTGGATCAAGTGTTCTCCTTGCTTGTTTGCCTCTCGCCAGTTTATCCTTCCGGAGTGTTCAAGACATCTCAGGAGATTCGTCTGTGTTCCAATTAATTCGAGGTTGTCACCTCATTCAAATATTTCAATTGTTTCGGTGCATCATCTATCTCTTCAACAATCCTTTTCAACGGTGTTTTCTCTTTAGTGGGCCCTAACCCACAGGTCTTTTCCCAGGATCTTACCTGACTCTTCTAATTCTCCCGGAGTTATTCTCAATTCTTTTCAAGTGTGATGTAAGAATGGATCCCATCACTCACATGCCTTCTCCAAGTTTGCTTTCTAATTCTTTTCATTGTTGACTCTACCTCTTCGCTTTTCATTCTCCCGGAGTATCTCAGTAAATTTTGGTGGTGTTTCTCGTCGTCATTGGAAGACCGAAGAAGAGTTTGTCCTCTAAATCTTGTCTGTCCTATCGAAGTTTCGTGGTTCTAGCTTCACGCTATCCTCTCGAATTATTCCGTTTGTCAGAGATTCTTTTCACCCATCCGGAGTATGCCAGAAGTTGTTTTTCCATTTCTTTTCACCGGAGACCATCGTTCCAGAAGAATTCTTCGCCCTCACATTTCAGCTACCGTTATCCAATTATCCTGGTGCTTCGTTCAAGTGCTCTTTAATCACCTCATGATCTCTTTGTTCTTTTGCATCTAAATCCCCTCTAGCATATTTTTTCTTCTAAGTCTTCCCGGTGATTCATTCTCTTTCGTCAGTCATTTTCGAATTTTTATGGTGGTTTTTTTCAATCCTATTGGTGGTTCATGAAGACTTTCTCAAGTTTTGTGCTATACCCCCCCTTAATCCTTTTCAAGAAGAATAAGTGGTATGAAAAATCCTTTGCTTGTCATCAATTTAATTTGATGAAGGATAAGTATACAATAAATCTTATTCTTATTTCATCCAAGTGAGTAATCCCTTCCTTCGGAGTTTGTTCCTGTTGAATAAATTCTAGTTCCAAGTGTTCTCCATCTTTTCTTTTCCGGAGTTCAAATCTTCCTCGGCCATTTCGTCTGAACCTCCATCTAAGTCACCGCAAGCTTTAATATTATTCTTTCTTCCTTCTTTCTATCTCATCATCCTTTTGTCACTGGAGTTCTTCATGGTGGTTCGTCATGATTTAATTCATTCTTCAAGAGTTCATTAAGAATTTTGTTGGTGGAGTTCAAGTATCTTTTCTTCTCGCGTCTCGAAGCGCAAATAATTCTTCATTTTCTTCTGAAGTGGAGTTTTGCATTTCTTCGTTCTTCTCAGATATTCAAGTTCGTTCAATCCTTCCTTCTAAGTTCTTTTCATTCAACTCTTTCAATTCTTTCCGGGGGTTTTGTGTCATGTCTTCATCAAGTATCATTCCATCTTCTCAAGCTCGTGTTCTATTCATCCATGTTTCAGCCGGAGTGCTGCCTAAATCCTTTCAGTCTTATTCATTTTTTATCTCGTTCTAACCAGAGTGGTTTCATAGTCTATCTGATTCTGTGAGCTTTCGATTCTCGTCATTCTAGTCATTCCTCTCTTCTTCTCGAGTGCACTCAATTCTTTGCTTCTTCTCTTGAGTTCTTGTTTCACACCATCCCTTTTCCCCTTCCGTCTCGGTCCTAAGATCTCGGGACGAGATCTCTTGTTAGTAGAGGAGTGTTGTAACGCCCTGGATTTGATGCGCCAGGTGTCCGCCAGATATTCGCCGTCGTTTCCATGTCATTTGCTTGCGTGTTACATTTTATCATGTCATCATGTGCATCTCATTTTGCATACGTGTTCGTCTCATGCATCCGAGCATTTTCCCCGTTGTCCGTTTTGCAATCCGACACTCCTATGTCCTCCGATGTTCCTCTTTTTGTCTACTGTTGTGAGCGGATGTTAAACATTCTCGTAATGGACCGAGGTTTGCCAAGCGGCCTTGGTATAGCAGCGGTAGACCGCTTGTCAAGTTTCGTGCCATTTGGAGGTTGTTTGATACTCCAACGGTTAACTGCGTAGCCCGAAAACCCCTCTCTCTTTTCAGCCCAGCACCCCTCCACCACATCCCTCTATCCCATCCTAACCCCCTCCATGCCCTCGGTCGTTCGATCACGATCGCGTGGCTGAAAACCGCACCTCATTTGGACTCTCCTAGCTCCCAGAATCTATAAATAGGTGCCCCTCCCCGAATTTTCGCGCAGATGAAACCCTAGGTCCTTCCACCTCGCGCCATCGGACAAAATCCCCGCCGCCAGACATGTCCATGCCGCCGCCCCGGGCCAATCGCACCTCGCCATGTCACCGCCGTCGACCCTCTCTCTCTCCTCCGTGCCGCCGGCCCGTGGAGCCCATCGCGGGCCCACACGGGCCCAACCGCCGCCGCCGAAGCCCATCCCGTCCGCGCCGCCGTCCGCCTCCCGCGGATCCGCCGCCCGCTTGTCCTGCGGGACCCACCG
>NC_057807.1:556572479-556575231 GCF_018294505.1 Triticum aestivum
GCCCGGAGCCGCCCCGGCGCCTCGCCGCCCTAGGATCGTCGCCGTCGTCTCGCCGCCGTCCCTCGCGCCGCAGCCCCCTCCTGCCGTCCTCCGCCGCTGCCCTGCTCGCCGGAGCGCACGCCCGACGTCGCCCGCCACTCAGGAGCCCCGCCACCTTGGCTTTTGGTCCTCCACCGGAGCTCTATCGCCTCCCCCACCTCGTCCCGGTCCGGATCCGCACGGTCCCGACGAGCTCCGCCTTCCCTTGTCGCCGGAGAAGCCGTCGTCGCCGCCGTTGACCTTGGCCCCAGATCTGCACGGCCCCAGCCCTAGACCGCGACGAACCCTGATCCAAACGGCCTCATCGTACCGCTCCGTCCCAATCCGCGAGATCCATTTTTCCCGGGGTGAGAATTTCCACTAAGTCATTTTTCTGTGATATTTTTATGCCCTGTTTGTCATGCCATATCTCCATGCATACTACTCCGTTTTGCGTGTATAATATATTAAAATGTTCGTCATGAGATGATCTACATTTTGTTCCATTGTGCCATGCTTGTTTGAGTACATATTGATGCCATTATCATCGTTGCAAGAGTGCTATATGATGTTAACTGTTGTCTGTTAACAGAACTTGATGATTTGTCTTTTTCGTTGCATTTTGTGTGTGCATCCTATGAGCATGAGGCCTACATGAGTTCTGAACTATGATATGCCATCTTTACAGGGGTGCAATCCATGTATTTTTGCGAGTCTTGTATTGAGTGCATCGAGCTCATGAAATAGGGTACTTGTTGTTGCTGTTTTGCTAGTCTGAATCTGTTATTTCATGATGCTATGTAAACCTGCTGCTACAAGTCATTCTATGCATAATCTGAAGATGTTCACTAAGGATGTTTTGTTATACATGTCATGATCTATCCATCCATGCCCCTGGTTGCATTTATAGCCTGATGTAGCTTGTTGTAATCTTGCTCCAAAGTTTCTAAAGAATGTTGCTGTCAGCCTGTTAACATTAAGTTCAGTTTTGCCATGTGTTTTGCTAGTGATCCATGCATCCTATGAACTTGTTCTTGCCATGCTTAGCTTCATAAGCATGTCTTATTACTGTTGGTTGCCTTGTCATGCCATGTAATGCTCTGTGGTGAGCGGTACAAGCTCGCCAACATGCCTACTTATCGTTGTTCCTGCCATGCCCTGTTTCTGAATCTGTTAACAAAACTTGCTATGTTTACATGGGTGCCATCATATCTTCTATTCCTTTTTGGCTCATGGTCAGTAAAGGACTTTTGTTCTATGTATTTATTAGTATCATGCCATGCCTTAATTTTCTATGATAAGTTCCTGTAGCATGTTGT
The DNA here is from genome assembly GCF_018294505.1 of Triticum aestivum. Lineage (NCBI taxonomy): Eukaryota > Viridiplantae > Streptophyta > Magnoliopsida > Poales > Poaceae > Triticum > Triticum aestivum. Next base: position 556,573,817 of record NC_057807.1, read on the forward strand.
TTGATAGCTCTAAACATTGCAACCTGATGTTATTTCTGCTAAGCCTGAAACTGTTATTATTTGCAATATTGCCATGTGTTTTGGAGCATGTTCTAGTGATTTCTGGAGATAGCTCAGTGTTCATGTTTTGTCATGCTTTACCTGTACATAATGTGCATGCCTTTTGTTCTCATGTTGAGGTGCTGTAACATATTGTTTTGATGCTTGCAAGATGCCTAGTTGCTGTTTTGGACAGATTGTTGTTATGACTTGTATAGAGTGTATGTGTTGAACCGTTGCTCCGTTTTGAGTGTGCTCTTTATGAAACTTGCTTGACTTTGCATATAGTTTCACATTATCATGTCGCATCCTTGTTTTGAGGTGTTTGCTTGATGATTGAATGCATTTTGCATCAATGCCATGCTTAACTTATTTTGCTCATACCTTCTAGGCCGTAGCTCCAAATTAAATGAACTTTATATGTAACTTGACTAGAATCTCGTGTAGATCATCTTGGTGCATTTTAACTTGCTGTTTAACAACTTGAACATAAGGTTTATTCAGATCTAGACCAATTTCGAAATTTGCATATGAGGACTTACCGGAATTGTTATATGTTGTTTCCGGCCTCATTTAAACTTGCTTTGATGTGTCGCTCTTGTTTGCATCATCTCTTGCCATGAGTAGTTTCATGTAGTCTTGTCTTGCATCATACTTGGTTGAGCATCATGTCTTGTATATGTGTGGTGTGTTTACCATGTTGTGTGCTTCTTCTCGATAGTTCCTATTTCGTTGCGATCGTGAGGATTCGTTCGTCTACGCTTGGTTCGTCTTCGTGGCTTCATCTTCTTCATGGACTCGTTATTCTTCCTAGCGGGATTTCAGGCAAGATGACCGTCACCTTGGATCTCATTACTATCATTGCTATGCTAGTTGCTTCGTTCTATTGCTATACTGCGCTACCTATCACATGTTCTTCAAGCCTCCCAAATTGCCATGTCAGCCTCTAACCTTTTTCCCCCTTCCTAGCAAACCGTTGTTTGGCTATGTTACCGCTTTTGCTCAGCCCTCTTATAGCGTTGTTAGTTGCAGGTGAAGTTGAAGATTGCTCCATGGTGGACAAGATTATGTTGGGATATCACAATATCTCTTATTTAATTAATGCATCTATATACTTGGTAAAGGGTGGAAGACTCGGCCTTATGCCTGGTGTTTTGTTCCACTCCTGCCGCCCTAGTTTCCGTCATACCGGTGTTATGTTCCCGGATTTTGCGTTCCTTACGTGGTTGGGTGATTTATGCGACCCCCTTGACAGTTCGCTTTGAATAAAACTCCTCCAGCAAGGCCCAACCTTGGTTTTACCATTTGCCTCACCACCACCTATACCTTTCCCTTGGGTCGGCCAACCCGAGGGTCATCTTTATTTTAGCCCCCCC
>NC_057807.1:556575589-556605310 GCF_018294505.1 Triticum aestivum
TCCAAACCGAGCGATGTCCGGCGCCCCCTGGGCAACCAGGGTCTATGCCAACCCGACGTCTGGCTCATCTGGTGTGCCCTGAGAACGAGATATGTGCAGCTCCTATCGGGATTTGTTGGCACAGTGGGTGGTCTTGCTGGTCTTGTTTTACCATTGTCGAAAGGTCTTGTAAACCGGGATTCCGAGTCTGATCGGGTCTTCCTGGGAGAAGGTATATCCTTCGTTGATCGCGAGAGCTTATCATGGGCTAAGTTGGGACACCCCTGCAGGGTATAAACTTTTGAAAGCCGTGCCCACGGTTATGGGCAGATGGGAATTTGTTAATGTTCGGTTGTAGATAACTTGACACCAGATACGAATTAAAACGCATCAACCGTGTGTGTATCGGTGATGGTCTCTTTTCGGAGGAGTCCGGGAAGTGAACATGGTTTTGGGTTATGTTTGACGTAAGTAGGAGTTCAGGATCACCTCTTGATCATTGCTAGCTTCACGGCCGTTCCGCTTGCTCTCTTCTCGCTCTTATTTGCGTATGTTAGCCACCATATCATGCTTAGTCGTTGCTGCAACCTCACCACTTTACCCCTTCCTTACCCTTTAAGCTTTGCTAGTCTTGATACCCATGGTAATGGGATGGCTGAGTCCTCGTGGCTCACAGATTACTACAACAACAGTTGCAGGTATAGGTTCTGCGATAATCTTGACGCGAGCGTGATGTTTGCTTGTTTTTGGAGTTCTTCTTCTGCTTCTTCAATCAGGGGTTAGGTTCCAGGTCGGCAGCCTGGGCTAGCAGGGTGGATGTCATTTGAGTTTCTGTTTGTGTTTCATCCGTAGTCGGATGATGCTCTCATGTATTGTGTTGTTGTATTCGTGTGGCATTGTATGCCTCTTGTATGTATCCCCATCTATTATGTAATGTTGATGTAATGATATCCACCTTGCAAAAGCGTTTCAATATGTGGTTCTATCCTTGGTGGGACCTTCGAGTCTTTTTTAGTATATTATCGCATATTGGGCGTGACAGAGCCGAACAGGCTGCTCATTGCCGAAGCAAGGAAAAGATAGCCGAAATGGCTGTGGAGTTAAAAAATGCCGCCGACCGGTATGTAGTCCTTGAAAAGGAGAATAAGGCTAGCTCGGCCGAGCTAGATAAGGCACTTAATGCCACCAAGGAGATGCGGACCGAGATCCGGGGTATGCGGGAGGAGGTCCAACAGGCCGACAAAATCGTGGTTGGGGGCTCCTACTTACTGACGAAGTTTTTGGATCCGAAGTATGCTCCCGTGGATGGATGCTGGAGTCCGGCTGACACATATGCGGACTTGGCGAATAGTGCGGCTGACGCTGCCAAGTTCTTCGAGGATCAAGGTGATAAGGAAGTGGAGAAGCTTTTCTGGTCGCAATTCAATGCTCCCACTCGCCCGCTGTCGTTAAATGAGAAGATGGCTGCTGTGGCGGAGCTTCACAGGGTGTCCGGGCTTGCGATGCGGTCTGTAATAGACCATCTTTGGCCAAAGGGGCCTAAGCCGGACAGCTACTTTGGTTTGGTGCAACAATTCCTTGGGGCCGTGCCTCGGATCGATGCCATGAGGAGGTCGGCGTGCATAGAGGGTGCACGAATGGCTCTTGCCCGCGTTAAAGCCTATTGGACGGATATTGAGGCCACCATTGTAGCGACCCAGGATCCGGCGGGGGGCAATATCCGGCCGAGCACTACTTAGTGCAGGTCACAGAAGGTGCCCGGCTAATAGAGGCGCAGTGCTCGAAGAATGTCTTGTTCGAGTGATAAATCAAATCATTGTAAAAATCTTTATTTTGATTATGAGGTTGTATTTATACTTTTTGCCTGAAAAGATGATTGTGTCCCCTGTGCGGCTGTTTTTATATATGTATATAAGTAATCTGAAAGTTAGCAGTCGTTGGCTTCAGCCCCCACGCATACAATGCGAGGGTGTTCGCAAAAAATAGGCTTAATCACACTTGATCCAACGTCTTGGTCCATTAAGGAGGTGATCGCACGTCGAACTAGGCAACCGGACTATATAGCTGTAACACATTCGCTTAGCCGTGGTAGTCTAAAGGTGGGGCTACTATGTAGCCCCTGGTACCTTCGCGTGCATCCCAATACGGGCACGTATGTACATGGCCGGGAAACGGCCCTTCGTTAATGCGGAGGAATCCTAAAGATTCCGGTGAGTGTTCGAGTGGTTGAACAGTCTCTCGCTGCATCATGACAGTCAGTTTTCGGCTTTCTCTACTGAGGTGCTCGTCCGGAATAACCAGGGCACAATCGCAGTAGTTCTCCTTTGGCCGCCTTAGCCGATAATAACAGAACGTAAGGTGGCAAACCCAGGAGCCGGGCAAACCCAACATTTGACCAAAGACATGATTCAGAGCTGATGCATATAAGGCCAAACTCGTGACGCCGAACACTCCCGAGGGTATTCGGGCTTTATAACAGAAGATGGGCTCAAGAATGCCCATTCATTATGAACCCTGTGTTTCCAGGTACGTGCGGTAATCTGTCGTGGCGAAATGCCAATAACGACAGTATCCTCTGTGGGTATGGAACCCATGGGATGGTTAAACAACAAGAGGCAATAGAAAAGGTTTACACATGGGCTTAATCTAAAAAGAAACCTATTGAACGGGGCCCTGCTGCACGTCTGCGCCTTTGTCTCCGTTGTGCCGTATCCTGGAAGGGTATCGCGCGAACATTGTCTGTGGAAAAAAGGAAAACTCGTAGGAGAGTACAACGTAAGTATGCGATGGATAGTAAAAATGTAAGATGTTGGCCTGCCAATAAGGTTGAGCCAAGTGTGGGGTTGTGTTAAATATTTATAGCCCCTGGTGTCCGCTATGGGATTACATATACGGTGCCCTGGTTTAATTTTATCCGGGCTACCGGACTCGTCTAACCGTGTCTGTAGTCTTAATGACCAGTCATGTTTTCTGATATTGGAGGCTGCTTATAGTCCGGCCGCCAGGGCTGTCGCATGTTCCTCTGCGCGTGAAGAAGGCTCTGTGATTCCGCTAATGGTGATGACGCCACGTGGACCGGGCATCTTGAGTGTAAGGTAGCCATAGTACGGCAATGCGTTGAAGCGGGCAAAGGCCGTTCTTCCAAGCAGTGCATGATAGCCGCTTTGGAAGGGTGCAATGGTGAAGAGTAGTTCTTCGCATCTGGAGTTGCCTGGGGAGCCAAATGTTACCTCCAGTATGACGGAGCCTCTGCCGTAGGCTTTAATGCCTGGTATCACCCCTTCAAAGGTGGTGTTGCTTTGGCTAATTCTGGATGGGTTTATCCTCATCCTGCGGACAGTGTCCTCGTATATTAGGTTGAGACTCCTGCCGCCGTCCATGAGGACACATGTGAGATGTTATCCATCAATTATTGGGTCAAGCACCAAGGCCTCTGATCCTCCATGCCGAATACTAGTTTGGTCGTCCGTGTGATCGAAGGTGATCGGATAAGACGTCCAGTAGTTAGATGTGGGTACGATGGGCTCTACATCATGCGCATCTCTGAGCGTGCGTTCGTGCCCTATCGTGGATGTGTGAGTCGCGTGGATCATGTTTACTGTTTTAACCTCTGGCGGGAATTTTTTCTGTCCCCCAGTGTCCGGCTGGGGAGGTTCATCCTCGTCTTCACTTGGAGTTTCCCTCCCCTTGTGTTCGGCTTTTAATTTGCCGGCCTGCTTGAAGACCCAGCATTCTCTATGCGTGTGGTTCGCAGGTTTCTCCGGGGTGCCATGAATTTGGCACAGTCTGTCCAAGACTCTGTTCAGACCGGACGGTCCCTCTTTACTGCCTTTAAATGGCTTCTTTTGCTGATCAGGTCGAGATCCCCTGAATCCAGCATTAACAGTTGTGTTGTCCGGGCTCTCTTCCTTGTTTTGGTGTCTGTGTTTATTACGCCGTGGCTTCCCATTGTCATCCCTTATTTCGGATGTGCTGGGGTCGCTGGTGCCTTTACGGGATAGCCAGCTATCTTCACCCGCGCAAAAGCGGGTCATAAGGCTTGTTAAGGCTGCCATTGTCCTTGGCTTTTCTTGGCCGAGGTGTCTGGCGAGCCATTCGTCGCGGATGCTGTGTTTGAATGTCGCTAAGGCTTCGGCGTCCGGACAATCGACAATTTGATTCTTCTTAGTGAGGAATCTGTTCCAAAGCTTGTGGGCGGACTCTCCGGGCTGTTGGATTATGTGACTTAGATCGTCCGCATCCGGAGGCCGGACATAAGTCCCTTGAAAATTGGCCCTGAAAGCGTCCTCTAGTTCCTCCAACCTCCCAATTGAATTTTCAGGGAGGCTTTTCAACCAGTGACGAGCTGGTCCCTTCAACTTGAGGGGAAGGTATTTGATGGCGTGGAGGTCATCCCCACGAGCCATGTGAATATGCAGGATAAAATCCTCGATCCAGACCCCTGGATATGTCGTTCTGTCGTATGCCTCTATGTTCACAGGTTTGAAACCTTGTGGGAATTCATGGTCCAATACTTCTTCGATGAAGCATAGGGGGTGAGCAGCCCCTCTGTATCTGGATGCGCTGTGGCATGCAGTTGGCTGTTGCTGTGTCCGGAGCTTATTCTGAACTGGTATTTGGTTTGTATGATCGTTCTGGTGACCATAGTCCGTCACCGCCTTTTGTCCTTTAGATCCGTAGAGACCTGGCCGCACCGGCCTGCTTATCCATATGCTCACATAGATCGTGCGAGGCGTCAGTAGCCATTCTGTTGCGGTTGTGAAGCGGTACGTCTGGTCTCCTGGTTGTATTATTCTTTGGTGGGACGGCCTCGTCATCGAATTCTGGCAGTAGCTTGCGTTTGGGATAGCTCTTTGTATGGCAATCATCGCCATATCTTTCTTCATTGTCTAGCACTTTATTCCATCTGCGATTGAGCATTTCCTGTGCGGCTTTGAGCCACTGCTTCTGCTTCTTTAGACTTCTCACTGTGGCCATAAGCTTTCTGTGGAGGTTATCTCGTTCCGCGCGTTCTTTCGGGATGAATGCATCATCGTTCGGACTGTGTCCTTGTCCTGGGGCGGTTTGATGGACTCGTCCCTCTGGATCATTGTGATCGGGCGTCTGCTCTGAACTCGGTTCGGCATGACATGGCTCGTCCTGCTCCATCGCTGGGTCCATGTGGTCCTTATTGCCTTCGTAGTTTGCTGGTATGTCGACCCTTCTTGCGCTCTTGTCGCTATTTTTACTGTTGCTGGCCTTTCAGCGGCGTCTGCGCCGCCGTTTTGGCTTTTGCCCAGAGGTTTTATCTTCCGGATTGCCGCCGTCCTCCTCTTTGGGCGTATCCACCATGTATATATCATGTGACGAGGTGGCCATCCACCGCCCTACGAGCGGTGGCTCATGTACTTCTCCTGCATCGTTGTCCATACCGTCGATGTCTTCGGGGTCGAAGTCAAGCACGTCGGTTAAATCATCGATCGTGTCAATGAAGTGGGTGGTGGGTGGGCAGCGAATTCCTTCGTCGCCTGCTTCCCACTCAAGCCGGACATAGTTCGGCCCAGAGCCTCCTGACAAAGAAAGAGACTTTAATGAGTTCAACATGTCGCCAAAGGGCGAGTGCTGGAAGATGTCCGCAACGGTAAACTCCATTACTAGAGCCCAACCTGGCTCGGTTGGCTCGAGGGTGTGCGGACCGGAACCAACAACCGGATACGAGTCCGGGGGCCCGGGGTTACAGGCCTCCATAGAGGTGAGACCTGTGTTCGGCTCCAGCGCCGATGAGTGTGTGGCCTGTGGGGCGGGGTCCACCCCTCCGTCCTTAGGCAACGCAACCTGCTCCGGATTTAGATTCGAGGCTACTGCGGGGGTGATATCCCGAGCTTCGTCCGACAGCAGGTCTAAGTCGTACTCACCGTGACTGTTCGGTGCTCCTGGCGCAGGACCAAGTCCGTCGGAGATCAAGTCTCCGCTAATATCTGCTGTGCAGTTCAAGTTTCCGAACCTGACCTGGTGGCCAGGGGCGTAGCTTGCTCCAGATGGCCAAGCAAATTGGCCCGCAATGCGAAGCCGCCGAACACGAAGATCTGTCCGGGGAGGAAAGTCTCCCCCTGGACCGTGTTGTTGAAGATTGAAGGCACCATCAGACCCTACAGTGACGACACAAAGGAACTCTCAATGAAAGCACCAATGTCGGTGTCAAAACCGGCGGATCTCGGGTAGGGGGTCCCGATCTGTGCATCTAGGCTGATGGTAACAGAAAGCAAGGGACACAATGTTTACCCAGGTTCGGGCCCTCTCGATGGAGGTAAAACCCTACTTCCTACTTGATTAATATTGAAGATATGGGTAGTACAAGAGTAGATCTACCATGAGATCGTAGAGGCTAAACCCTAAGAGCTAGCCTATGATGGTATGATGGTAATTGTGATCGGCCTTCTAAGGACCAACCTCTCCGGTTTATATAGACACCGGAGAGGGCTAGGGTTTACATGGAGTCGGTTACAAGGAAGGAAACACAATATCTGGATCGCCAAGCTTGCCTTCCACGCAAAGGAGAGTCCCATCTGGACACGGGCCGAAGTCTTGAGTCTTGTATCTTCACGCTTCAATAGTCCGGACGATGTATATAGTCCGGCTGTCCGGATACCCCCTAATCCAGGACTCCTTCACTTGGAGCGTCTTGTATGATATGAGTCTTTGATTTTTAGTTTACCACAATCATCCTTGCTGTACACACCTTTTGGGAGAGACCCACATGATTTGGAAATTATTAGAATACTCTATGTGCTTCACTTATATTTTTTTAGCTAGATAGTTTTGCTCTATGTGCTTCACTTATATTTTCTAGAGCACGGCGGTGGCTTTATTTTGAAGAAATTGTTGATCTCTCATGCTTCACTTATATTATTTTGAGAGTCTTTTAGAACAGCATGGTATTTGCTATGGTTATAAATTTGGTCCTAAAATGATGAGCATCCAAGTTGGGTATAATAAAAACTAGCATAGAAAGTGCATTAAAAACTATGATCAATTTGATGCTTGATAATTGTTTTGAGATATAATGGTAATAATGTTAGAGTCATGCTAGTTGGGTAATTATGAATTTGAGAAATACTTGTGTTGAAGTTGGCAAGTCCCGTAGCATGCACGTATGGTAAAAGTTATGTAACAAATTTGTAGCATGGAGTGCTCTTTGAGTGCTTTCCTTATGAGTGGCAGTCGGGGACGAGCGATGGTGTTTTCCTACCAATCTATCCCTCTAGGGGCATGCATAGTAGTACTTTGCTTCGAGGGATAATAAATTTTTGCAATAAGCATATGAGTTCTTTATGACTAATGTGAGTCCATGGATATACGCACACTTACCCTTCCACTTTGCTAGCCTCTATTATGCCACACAACTTTCGCCAGTATTATGAACCCATTATTTACCTTCCTCAAAACGGCTACCATACCTATCTATTATGGCATTTTCATAGCCATTCCGAGATATATTGCCATGCAACTTTCCACCGTTCCATTTATTATGACACACTCCATCATTGTCATATTGCTCTTTGGATGATCATGTAGTTGGCATTGTATTTGTGGCAAGGCCACCTTCATAAATTTTCATACATGTCACTCTTGATTCATTGCATATCCCGGTACACCACCGGAGGCATTCATATAGAGTCATATCTTGTTCTAAGTATCGAGTTGTAATCTTGAGTTGTAAATAAATAAAAGTGTGATGATCTTCATTATTAGAGTATTGTCCCAAGTGAGGAAAGAATGATGGAGACTATGATTCCCCCACAAGTCGGGATAAGACTTTGGACTTTACAAAAAAAGAAAGGCCATATAAAAAAGGCCAAATAAAAAAATGAGAGGAAAAGAGAGAAGGGACAATGCTACTATCCTATTACCACACTTGTGCTTCAAAGTAGCACCATGATCTTCATGATAGAGAGTCTCATATGTTGTCACTTTCATATACTAGTGGGAATTTTTCATTATAGAACTTGGCTTGTATATTCCAATGATGGGCTTCCTCAAAACGCCCTAGGTCTTCGTGAGCAAGCAAGTTGGAGGCACACCCACTTAGTTTCTTTTGTTGAGCTTTCATATATTTATAGCTCTAGTGCATCCGTTGCATGGAAATCCCTACTCACTCACATTGATATCTGTTAATGGGCATCTCCATAGCCCGTTGATACGCCTAGTTGATGTGAGACTATCTTCTCCCTCTTTGTCTTCATAACCACCACCATATACCACACATATTGCTATGTCCATGGCTAGCGCTCATGTATTCCGTAAGAATTGGAAAGGCTGAAGCGCGTTAAAAAGTACGAACCAATTGCTCGGCTCGTTATCAGGGTTATGCATAAGGGGAGTATTTTGTGTGATAAAGATGAAGCATGGCCTAACTATATGATTTTGTAGGGATAAACTTTCTTTGGCTATGCTATTTTGATAGGACATGATTATTTGCTAGTATGCTTCAAAGTATTACTATTTTTATGTTTTATAAGCTTTTACCTTGAATCATTTGGATCTGAACAATCATACCACAATAAAGAAAATTACATTGAGAATTATGCTAGGTAGCATTCCACATCAAAAATTCCGTTTTTATCATTTACCTACTCGAGGACGAGCAGTAATTAAGCTTGGGGATGCTTGATACGTCTCCAACGTATCTATAATTTTTGATTGTTCCATGCTATAATATTACCTGTTTTGGATGTTTATGGGCTTTACTCTACACTTTTATATCATTTTTGGGACTAATCTACTAACCGGAGGCCCAGCCCGAATTGCTGTTTTTTTTGCCTATTTTAGTATATCGAAGGAAAGGAATATCAAACGGAGTCCAAATAGAATGAAACCTTCGGGAGCGATCTCTTTGGAACAAACGCAATCCAGGAGACTTGGAGTGGACGTCAAGAAGCAGCCGAGGCGGCCACGAGGGTAGCCGACGCACCCAGTAAGGGTTGGCGCGCCCCCCTGCCTCGTGGGCCCCTCGTGGCTCCCCTGACCGACTTCCTTCGCCTATATATATCTACGTACCCCGGAAACATCCAGGAGCACCACGAAAAACTATTTCCACCGCCGCAACCTTCTGTATCTGTGAGATCCCATCTTGGAGCCTTCGCCGGTGCTCCGCCAGAGGGGGAATCGACCATGGAGGGCCTCTCCATCACCACCAAGGCCTCTCTGATGAGTTGTGAGTAGTTTGCCATAGACCTTCGGGTCCATAGTTATTAGCTAGATGGCTTCTTCTCTCTCTTTGAATCTCAATACAAAGTTCTGCTTCCTCTTCTTGGAGATCCATTCAATGTAACTCTTTTTGTGGTGTGTTTGTCGAGATCCGATGAATTGTGGGTTTATGATCAAGTTTATCTATGAGAAATATTTGAATCTCCTCTGAATTCTTTTATGTATGATTGGTTATCTTTGCAAGTCTCTTCGAATTATTAGTTTGGTTTGGCCTACTAGATTGATCTTTCTTGCCATGGGAGAAGTGCTTAGCTTTGGGTTCAATCTTGCGGTGTCCTTTCCCAGTGACAGCAAGGGCAGCAAGGCACGTATTGTATTGTTGCCATCGAGGATAAAAAGATGGGGTTTATATCATATTGCATGAGTTTATCCCTCTACATCATGTCATCTTGCTTAATGTGTTACTCTGTTCTTATGAACTTAATACTCTAGATGCAGGCAGGAGTCGATCGATGTGTGGAGTAATAGTAGTAGATGCAGGCAGGAGTCGGTCTACTTGTTGCAGACGTGATGCCTATATACATGATCATGCCTAGATATTCTCATAATTATGCACTTTTCTATCAATTTCTCGACAGTAATTTGTTCACCCACCGTAATATTTATGCTATCTTGAGAGAAGCCACTAGTGAAACCTATGGCCCCCGGGTCTATCTTTTATCATATAAGTTTTCCATCTACTTTTATTTGCATCTTTTACTTTACAATCTATATCATAAAAATACCAAAAATATTTATCTTATCATATTATCTCTATCAGTTCTCACTTTTGCAAGTTTTCGTGAAGGGATTGACAACCCCTTTATCGCATTGGTTGCGAGGTTCTTGTTTGTTTGTGTAGGTGCATGGGACTTTTGAGGAGCCTCCTACTGGATTGATACCTTGGTTCTCAAAAACTGAGGGAAATACTTACGCTACTTTGCTGCATCACCCTTTCCTCTTCAAGGGAAAACCAACGCATGCTCAAGAGGTAGCAGAGTACAAGACGCCAAAACACTTTTGGGCGAAAGCGCTTGAGACAGCTTGTCATGCAACAAATCGCTTGTATCTTCACAAGCTACTCAGCAAGACGGCATACGAGCTCCTCACCGATAACAAACCCCAAGTTGGATACTTTCGAGTATTCAGCTCAAAATGCTACATTCTTGATAAGAATCGTCATTCTAAATTTGCTCCCAAATCTCATGAAGGTTTCCTACTTGGTTATGGCTCAAACTCTCACACTTACCGTGTCTACAACAATTTCACCTGAAAGGTTGAAGAGACGGTAGATGTGAAGTTTGATGAATCTAATGGCTCGCAAATAGAGCAGTTGACAATTGATGTAGGAGACAAAGACCCGTCAGAAGCAATCCAAGACTTGTCTATTGGCAAGATCTGTCCAACGAAGGTGAAGGAGAGTACCTCGTCCGTCCAAGTGGAAGCTTCTACCTCACGACAAGGTGAACCAAGAGTTTACATGGAAGCATCCACAAGTGGGACACACCAAGATGAAGAAAACGAGGAAGTACACCAAGATGAGCCTCATCAACCTCCTTCTCCACCACGACAAGAGAACGACAACGTCAACAATGAAGAAGGCCAAGAAGAAGAACAAGATGATTAAGAAGATGTTCCACCCCGACCAAAACAAAAGCTCTCACGAGTTCGAGCAAGAGTTGCCAAAGACCATCCCATCGAGCAAATCTACAGCGATATCCAAATTGGGAGAATCACTCGCTGTTGGTGTCAAAACCGGTGGATCTCGGGTAGGGGGTCCCAAACTATGCGTCTAAGGCTAATGGTAACAGGAGGCTGGGGACACGATGTTTACCCAGATTCGGGCCCTCTCGATGGAGGTAATACCTATTGGAGAACGTAGTAATTTCAAAAAAAATTCCTACGCACACGCAAGATCATGGTGATGACATAGCAACGAGAGGGAAGAGTGTTGTCCATGTACCCTCATAGACCGTAAGCGGAAGCGTTATGACAACGCGGTTGATGTAGTCGTACGTCTTCACGATCCGACCGATCCAAGTACCGAACGTACGGCACCTCCGAGTTCAGCACACGTTCAGCTTGATGACGATCCCCGGACTCCGATCCAGCAGGGTGTCGGGGATGAGTTCCGTCAGCACGACGGCGTGGTGACGATGATGATGTTCTACCGGCGCAGGGCTTCGCCTAAACTCCGCGACGATATGACCGAGGTGGAATATGGTGGAGGGGGGCACCGCACACGGCTAAGGAACGATCCGTAGATCAACTTCTATCTTATGGGGTGCCCCCTGCCCCCGTATATAAAGGAGGGAGGGGGAGGTGCGGCCGGCCCCCTTGGGGTGCGCCTGGAGGAGTCCTACTCCCACCGGGAGTAGGACTCCCCCCTCTTGCCTTGGTGGAGAAGGAAAGGGGGGAGGGGAAAGAGGAAAGGGGGGCGCCGCCCCCCTTCATTGTCCTATTCGGACTAGGGGGGAGGGGGTGCGCGGCCTGCCCTGCCCGGCCCTCCTCTTCTCCCTCATGGCCCACTAAGGCCCATTAACCCCCGGGAGGGTTCCGGTAACCCCCCGGTGTTCCGGTAAAATCCCGATTTCACCCGGAACCTTTCCGATGTCCAAACATAGGCTTCCAATATATCAATCTTTATGTCTCGACCATTTCGAGACTCCTCGTCATGTCTGTGATCACATCCGGGACTCCGAACAAACTTCGGTACATCAAAACTTATAAACTCATAATAAAACTGTCATCGTAACCTTAAGCGTGCGGACCCTACGGGTTCGAGAACTATGTAGACATGACCTAGAACTATTCTCGGTCAATAACCAATAGCGGAACCTGGATGCCCATATTGGCTCCTACATATTCTACCAAGATCTTTATCGGTCAAACCGCATAACAACATACTTTGTTCCCTTTGTCATTGATATGTTACTTGCCCGAGATTCGATCGTCGGTATCTAATACCTAGTTCAATCTCGTTACCGGCAAGTCTCTTTACTCGTTACGTAATGCATCATTCCGTAACTAACGCATTAGCTACATTGCTTGCAAGGCTTATAGTGATGTGCATTACCGAGAGGGCCCAGAGATACCTCTCCGACAATCGGAGTGACAAAACCTAATCTCGAAATATGCCAACCCAACATGTACCTTTGGAGACACATGTAGTACTCCTTTATAATCACCCAGTTACGTTGTGACGTTTGGTAGCACCCAAAGTGTTCCTCCGGTAAACAGGAGTTGCATAATCTCATAGTTACAGGAACATGTATAAGTCATGAAGAAAGCAATAGCAACATACTAAACGATCAAGTGCTAAGCTAACGCAATGGGTCAAGTCAATCACATCATTCTCCTAATGATGTGATCCTGTTAATCAAATGACAACTCTTTTGTCCATGGCTAGGAAACATAACCATCTTTGATAAACGAGCTAGTCAAGTAGAGGCATACTAGTGACACTATGTTTGTCTATGTATTCACACATGTATTATGTTTCCGGTTAATACAATTCTAGCATGAATAATAAACATTTATCATGATATAAGGAAATAAATAATAACTTTATTATTGCCTCTAGGGCATATTTCCTTCAGTCTCCCACTTGCACTAGAGTCAATAATCAAGTTCACATCAGCATGTGATTCAACACCAATATTCACATCTGTATGTGATTAATACCCATAGTTCACATCGTCATGTGATCAACACCCCAAAGGGTTTACTAGAGTCAATAATCTAGTTCACATCGTTATGTGATTAACACCCAAAGAGTACTAAGGTATGATCATGTTTTGCTCGTGAGAGAAGTTTAGTCAACGAGTCTGTCAAATTACAGAGTCATATGTATTTTGCAAATATTCTATGTCTACAATGCTTTGCACGGAGCTACTCTAGCTAATTGCTCCCACTTTCAATATGTATCCAGATTGAGACTTGGAGTCATCTGGATCGGTGTAAAAGCTTGCATCGATGTAATTCTTTACGACAAACTCTTTTATCACCTTCATAATCGAGAAACATATCCTTATTCTACTAAGGATAATTTTGACCAATGTCCAGTGATCTACTCCTAGATCACTATTGTACTCCCTTGCCAAACCAGGGCAGAGTATACAATAGGTCTGATCCATAGCATGGCATACTTTTCTAGAACCTATGACTGATGCATAGGGAATAACTTTCATTCTCTTTCTATTTTCTGCCGTGGTCGGGTCTTGAGTCTTACTCAATTTCACACCTTTGCAACACAGGCAAGAACTCTTTCTTTGTCTGTTCCATTTTGAACTATTTCAAAAAACTTGACAAGGTATGTACTTATTGAAAAACTTATCAAGTGTCTTGATCTATCTCAATAGATCTTGATGCTCAATATGTAAGCAGCTTCACCGAGGTCTTTCATTGAAAAACTTTTTTTATTCAAGTATCCTTTTATGCTATCCAGAAATTCTATATCATTTCCAATCAACAATATGTCTTGCACATATAATATCAGAAATGCTACAGAGCTCCCACTCACTTTCTTGAAAATACAGGCCTTTCCAAAAGTCTGTATAAAACCATATGCTTTGATCAACTCATCAAAGCGTATATTCCAACTCCGAGATGCTTGCACCAGTCCATTGATGGATCGTTGGGGCTTGCACATTTTGTTAGTACCTTTAGGATTAACAAAACCTTCTGGTTGCATCATATACAACTCTTCTTTAATAAATCCATTAAAGAATGTAGTTTTTGACATCCATTTGCCAGATTTCATAACATGTGACAATTGCTAACATGATTCGGACAGACTTAAGCATCACTACAGTTGAGAAAAACTCATTGTAGTCAACACCTTGAACTTGTCGAAAACCTTTCGCAACAAGTCGAGCTTAGTAGATAGTAACACTACTATCAGTGTCCGTCTTCCTCTTGAAGATCCATTTATTTTCTATGGCTTGCTGATCACCGGACAAGTCAATCAAAGTCCACACTTTGTTCTCATATATGGATCCCATCTCAGATTTCATGGTCCCAAACCATTTCGCGGAATCTGGGCTCATCATCGCTTCCTCATAGTTCGTAGGTTCATCATGGTCTAGTAACATGACTTCTAGAATAGGATTACCGTACCACTTTGGTGTGGATCTTATTCTGGAAGACCTACGAGGTTCGGTAGTAACTTGATCTGAAGCTTCATGATCATCATCATTAGCTTCCTCACTAATTGATGTAGGAATCACAGGAACTGATTTCTGTGATGTACTACTTTCCAATAAGGGAGAAGGTACAATTACCTCATCAAGTTCTACTTTCCTCCCACTCACTTCTTTCAAGAGAAACTTCTTCTCTAGAAAGGATCCATCTTAGCAACGAATAACTTGCCTTCGGATCTATGATAGAAGGTGTACCCAATAGTTACCTTTGGGTATTCTATGAAGACGCACTTCTCCGATTTGGGTTTGAGCTTATCATGCTGAAACTTTTTCACATAAGCATTGCAACCCCAAACTTTAAGAAACGACAGCTTAGTTTCACGACCGTTCATACGGTGTCGTCTCAATGGATTTAGATGGTGCCCTATTTAACGTGAATGCAGCTGTCTCTAATGCATAACCCCAAAATGATAGTGGTAAACCGATAAGAGACATCATAGATTGCACCATATCCAATAAAGTGCGGTTACGACGTTCGGACACACCATAATGCTTGTAGTGTTCCAGGTGGCATGAGTTTGTAAAACCATTCCACATTGTTTTAATTGAAGACCAAACTCATAACTCAAATATTCGTCTCCATGATCAGATCGTAGAAACTTTATTTTCTTGTTACGATGATTCTCCACTTCACTCTGAACTTCTTTGAACTTTTCAAATGTTTCAGACTTGTGCTTCATTAAGTAGATATACTCATATTTGCTCAAATCATCTTATGAAGATCAGAAAATAACGATACTCGCCACGAGCATCAACACTCATTGGATCGCATACATCGGTATGAATTTTTTCCAATAACTCAGTAGCTCATTCCATTGTTCCAAGAACGGAGTTTTAGTCATCTTGCCCAAAAAGGCACGGCTCGCAAGCATCAAATGATTCATAACCAAGTGATTCCGAAAATCCATCTTTATGGAGTTTCTTCATGCGCTTTACACCGATATGACCCAAACGGCAGTGCCACAAATAAGTTGCACTATCATTATCAACTTTGCATCTTTTGGCATCAATATTATGAATATGTGTATCACTACGATCGAGATCCAACAAACTATTTTCATTGGGTGTATGACCATCAAAGGTTTTATTCATTTAAACAGAACAACAATTATTCTCTGATTTTAAATGAATAACCGTATTGCAATAAACATGATCAAATCATATTCATGCTCAATGCAAACGCCAAATAACATTTATTTAGGTTCAACACTAATCCCGAAAGTATAGGGAGTGTGCGATGATGATCGTATCAATCTTGGAACCACTTCCAACACTCATCGTCACTTCCCCTTCAACCAGTCTCTGTTTATATAACTCTGTTTCGAGTTACTAATCTTAGCAACTAAACAAGTATCAAATACTCAGGGGCTACTATAAACACTAGTAAGGCACACATCAATAACCTGTATATCAAATATACCCTTGTTCACTTCGCCATCCTTCTTATCGACCAAATATTCAGGGCATTTCCGCTTCCAGTGACCATTTCCTTTGCAGTGTAAGCACTCAGTTTCAGGCTTTGGTCCAGCTGTGAGCTTCTTTGCGGGAGTGACAACTTGCTTGTCATTCTACTTGAAGTTCCCTTTCTATCCATTTGCCCTTTTCTTGAAACTAGTGGTCTTGTCAATCATCAACACTTGATGCTCTTTCTTGATTTCTACCTTCGTCGATTTCAACATCATGAAGAGCTCGGGAATCGTTTTCGTCATCCCTTGCATACTATAGTTCATCACAAAGTTCTACTAACTTAGTGATGGTGACTAGAGAACTCTGTCAATCACTATCTTATCTGGAAGATTAACTCCCACTTGATTCAAGCAATTGTAGTACCCAGACAATCTGAGCACATGCTCACTAGTTGAGCGATTCTCCTCCATCTTTTAGCAATAGAACTTGTTGGAAACTTCATATCTCTCAACTCGGGTATTTGCTTGAAATATTAACTTCAATTCCTGGAACATCTCATATGGTCCATGACATTCAAAACGTCTTTGAAGTCCCGATTCTAAGCCGTTAAGCATGGTGCACTAAACTATCAAGTAGTCATCATATTGAGCTAGCCAAACGTTCATAACGTATGCATCTGCTCCTGCAATAGGTTTGTCACCTAGCGGTGCATCAAGAACAAAATTCTTCTGCGCAGCAATGAGGATAAACCTCAGATCACGGATCCAATCCGCATCATTGCTACTAACATTTTTCAACACAATTTTCTCTAGGAACATATCAAAATAAACATATGAAAGCAACAATGCAAGCTATTGACCTACAACATAATTTGCAAAATACTACCAGGACTAAGTTCATGATAAATTTAAGTTCAATTAATCATATTACTTAAGAACTCCCACTTAGACAGACATCTGTCTAGTCATCTAAGTGATCACGTGATCCAAATCAACTAAACCATAACCGATCATCACGTGAGGTGGAGTAGTTTTCAATGGTGAACATCACTATGTTGATCATATCTACTATATGATTCACACTCGACCTTTCGGTCTCCGTGTTCCGAGGCCATATCTGCATATGCTAGGCTCGTCAAGTTTAACCTGAGTATTCTGCGTGTGCAAAAACTGGCTTGCACCCGTTGTAGATGGACGTAGAGCTCATCACACCCGATCATCACGTGGTGTCTGGGCACGATGAACTTTGGCAACGGTGCATACTCAGGGAGAACACTTCTTGATAATTTTAGTGAGAGATCATCTTAAAATGCTACCGTCAATCAAAGCAAGATAAGATGCATAAAGGATTAACATCACATGCAGTCAATATAAGTGATATGATATGGCCATCATCATCTTGTGCTTGTGATCTCCATCTCCGAAGCACCGTCGTGATCACCATCGTCACCGGCGCGACACCTTGATCTTCATCGTAGCATCTTTGTCGTTTACGCCATCTATTGCTTCTACGACTATCGCTACCCCTTAGTGATAAAGTAAAGCAATTACAGGGCGTTTGCATTTCATACAATAAAGCGACAACCATATGGCTCCTGCCAGTTGCCGATAACTTCGGTTACAAAACATGATCATCTCATACAATAAAATATAGCATCACATCTTGACCATATCACATCACAACATGCCCTGCAAAAACAAGTTAGATGTCCTCTACTTTGTTCTTGCAAATTTTACGTGGCTGCTACGGGCTTAGCAAGAACCGTTCTTACCTACGCATCAAAAACACAATGATAGTTCGTCAGGTTAGTGCTGTTTTAACCTTCGCAAGGACCGGGCATAGCCACACTCGATTCAGCTAAAGTGAGAGAGACAGACACCCGCCAGCCACCTTTAAGCACAAGTGCTCGCAACGGTGAAACCAGTCTCGCGTAAGCGTACGCGTAATGTCGGTCGGGGCCGCTTCATCTCACAATACCGCCGAACCAAAGTATGACATGCTGGTAAGCAGTATGACTTGTATCGCCCACAACTCACTTGTGTTCTACTCGTGCATATAACATCAACGCATAAAACCTGGCTCTGATACCACTGTTGGAGAACGTAGTAATTTCAAAAAAATTCCTACGCACACGCAAGATCATGGTGATGACATAGCAACGAGAGCGAAGAGTGTTGTCCACGTACCCTCGTAGACCGTAAGCGGAAGCGTTATGACAACGCGGTTGATGTAGTCGTACGTCTTCACGATCCGACCGATCCAAGTACCGAACATACGGCACCTCCGAGTTCAGCACACGTTCAGCTTGATGACGATCCCCGGACTCCGATCCAGCAGAGTGTCGGGGATGAGTTCTGTCAGCACGACAGCGTGGTGACGATGATGATGTTCTACCGGCGCAGGGCTTCGCCTAAACTCCGCGATGATATGACCGAGGTGGAATATGGTGGAGGGGGGCACCGCACACGGCTAAGGAACGATCCGTAGATCAACTTCTGTCTTATGGGGTGCCCCCCTGCCCCCGTATATAAAGGAGGGAGGGGGAGGTGCGGCCGGCCCCCTTGGGGTGCGCCTGGAGGAGTCCTACTCCCACGGGAGTAGGACTCCCCCCTCTTGCCTTGGTGGAGAAGGAAAGGGGGGAGGGGAAAGAGGAAAGGGGGGCGCCGCCCCCCCCCCCCTTCCTTGTCCTATTCGGACTAGGGGGGAGGGGGCGCGCGGCCTGCCCTGGCCGGCCCTCCTCTTCTCCCTCATGGCCCACTAAGGCCCATTAACCCCCGGGAGGGTTCCGGTAACCCCCCGGTGTTCCGGTAAAATCCTGATTTCACCCAGAACCTTTCCGATGTCCAAACATAGGCTTCCAATATATCAATCTTTATGTCTCGGCCATTTCGAGACTCCTCGTCATGTCCGTGATCACATCCGGGACTCCGAACAAACTTCGGTACATCAAAACTTATAAACTCATAATAAAACTGTCATCGTAACCTTAAGCGTGCGGACCCTACGGGTTCGAGAACTATGTAGACATGACCTAGAACTATTCTCGGTCAATAACCAATAGCGGAACCTGGATGCCCATATTGGCTCCTACATATTCTACCAAGATCTTTATCGGTCAAACCGCATAACAACATACTTTGTTCCCTTTGTCATCGGTATGTTACTTGCCCGAGATTCGATCGTCGGTATCTAATACCTAGTTCAATCTCGTTACCGGCAAGTCTCTTTACTCGTTACGTAATGCATCATTCCGTAACTAACTCATTAGCTACATTGCTTGCAAAGCTTATTGTGATGTGCATTACTGAGAGGGCCTAGAGATACCTCTCCGACAATCGGAGTGACAAAACCTAATCTCGAAATACGCCAACCCAACATGTACCTTTGGAGACACCTGTAGTACTCCTTTATAATCACCCAGTTACATTGTGACGTTTGGTAGCACCCAAAGTGTTCCTCCGGTAAACGGGAGTTGCATAATCTCATAGTTACAGGAACATGTATAAGTCATGAAGAAAGCAATAGCAACATACTAAAAGATCAAGTGCTAAGCTAACGGAATGGGTCAAGTCAATCACATCATTCTCCTAATGATGTGATCCCGTTAATCAAATGACAACTCTTTTGTCCATGGCTAGGAAACATAACCATCTTTGATAAACGAGCTAGTCAAGTAGAGGCATACTAGTGACACTATGTTTGTCTATGTATTCACACATGTATTATGTTTCCGGTTAATACAATTCTAGCATGAATAATAAACATTTATCATGATATAAGGAAATAAATAATAACTTTATTATTGCCTCTAGGGCATATTTCCTTCAATACCCTACTTCCTGCTTGATTGATCTTGATGATATGAGTATTACAAGAGTGGATCTACCACGAGATCAGAGAGGCTAAACCCTAGAAGCTAGCCTATGGTATGATTGTTGTTGATAATGATGATGAGTCCTACGGACTAAACCCTCCGGTTTATATAGACACCGGAGGGGGCTAGGGTTACACAGAATCGGTTTACAGAGTTGGAGATCTACATCCGAATCGCCAAGTTTGCCTTCCACGCCAAGGAGAGTCCCATCCGGACACGGGACGAAGTCTTCTGTCTTGTATCTTCATAGTCCAACAGTCGGGCCAAAGTATACAGTTGGGCTGTCCGGACACCCCCTTATCCAGGACTCCCTCAGTAGCCCCTGAACCAGGCTTCAATGACTATGAGTCCGACGCGTAGATTGTCTTCGGCATTGCGAGGCGGGTTCCATCTCCAAATACTCCAAAATTAATTCCGAACACAAGGACCCTGTCCGGCTCTGCAAGATAACATTCCATATACCACCGTAGAGAGAATAATAATAATCCACGAATCTAATCTGTTGATAATTCTTCGAAAAGTGACATCACGCCGCGGTCCGGTTTTTATTCGAACCGTTCTTACAACTTGCTACCACACACACCACGAGGCAGTTTCCTTGGCACGTCCTGTCAGAGCAGAGATCGTGTTCCCCTTATTACGGGATTCTCATCAATACGGGTATGGGTAACCCAACCGTGCATGTTGGCATGACCTCGTGTTTTTAGGCAAGTCCTGAACGACCACGTTCGGGGACGCTTGATATTCTTCCGCCTTTATAAAGGAGCCAAGGCCTATCCCTTTATCTCCACGCTCGCACATCTCGCGCCCTGAGTTCCAACACCCAAAGCCCGAGCTTAAGTACCCCGGATCTTCGATCATGTCCGGATCTGACCATCAAGGCCGATGGATGGTCTCCTCTGTCATAGAGGAGGATATTGCGAAGCTCAGGGAGGCGGGGTATTTGACCGCCGATGTCAAGCATAGGGTTCCTGCTCCCGAACAAGTTATCCCCACTCCCAAGACCAACGAGAGCGTCGTATTTGTCTCCCACTTCCTCTGGGTCTTAGGTCTTACTCTTGATCCCTTTGTGAGGGGGCTCATGTTCTACTATGGGCTAGATTTCCACGATCTAGCTCCGGATTCCATCCTCCACATCTCGTCGTTTATCGTCGTGTGTGAAGCCTTCCTCCATATTGCCCCCCCCCCACTTCGCCTTATGGCTCAAGACTTTCAATGTGAAGCCGAAGATGATTGAGGGATGACACGCAGAGTGCGGAGGCGCCATAATAGGCCGGAATGTCGATGCCTCGTGGCCCGAGGGCTCCTTTGTCACACCCTGATTTTCATGGCACAACACTTAAGCTAATAAATCATGATAAATTGTGGTTTGACAAAAAACTTTTGTGTGTTTTGGTCTTTGCTTGATTTGATTTTTGTCTACTGTTTGCAAGTGCTCTAAAAATCAAATAAATCCTCCAACTCTTATACTCCTTCTCCTTGATCCAAAAACCTTGCCCAATGATCATGCCATGTGTATAGGACATAAAAATAATTTCTTAAAAAAATAATTTGGCCAAATAGTATTTTCAAAAATTAGTTTTCCAAAAAACCCTGAATTGAGGTTTGCACTACAAGTACTTGATTTGGGGTATGCAAAATATTTCAAAGGGTATATTTGAAACCTATTAGATATAGGATCCCCTTAAACCACAAAAATATAATTTTCAAAGTTATTTTGCTATTTTATTTAAAGGCTTTTTCTTTAGGCCAGAAAAGGTATTTAATAGGTTAAAATTATATTAATGCTTTAAAAATATTTGTGAAAATTTAGGGAAACTCAGTGGACATATATTGTCCATATATAAGAGTTTCAAGACATGGTCATGTTCAAAATATTGGTCAAACCCCTCAAAAACCCTTTCTGGATATTTCAAGCTTTTGAAATATTTACAAAGGAAATATTCTCTAAAAATTCGAAGAAAATTCTAGAATGTCACACATAACATTTTGGATGATCTTGACAAGCCTCATGTATTGGAGAAGAACATAACATCAACAAATCTCCTCAAAACCATCCCTGACCATTTTGAAGTTTGAGCAACTCTACATTGCCAAACATGTCCAAATGTTCTCAAACTTGGTGCACATGCTCCAATGGTCTAATTATGTATCTCGACCAAATGGCACAAGTTGGAGAAAATGATATCTTGATCAAAGTGCCTCAAAACCCTCTCTGCCCAGAATCAAATTTGAACAACTTTACATTGTCAACTTTCTTATTTTTTTATCAACCTATGTGGGCATGCTATAAACCCCAAATGATGACACTACACAAAGTGGTGCACCAAGGAGAAGAGTTTAGCTTAGCTAGATCTAAGCAAGTCCATTTTTGTTGATTTATAGGGTTTACAAAAGTTGCATTGGCAACTTTGCCCAAATGGACTCAACCTTGGTGGAACCAATTATTATCTCATGCCATTTGACCCTTTCAATCCTCATGACAATAGGAGTTCATCTTCTTTCCCAAACCAGCAGCAAACACCTTCTTTCATTTTACTAAAAACCCTGTTTTGACCACTTCCACTCTTCTCCATGGCCTCAACTTTTTACCACAGCCCCTCAGGGTCCCCTTGCACCTCCAGTAACTCTTCCCTGGCCTCAACTCAATGATTGAAGGGTGAAACATCCCCATTTACCCTTCTGGACAACAGCATTCTTCTCCTTTCTCACCTCCCTCCTCACTCCAGTGGATCTCCAGGGCATCCAATGCCCCTCCCCACTTGTTTACTTCTCCCTAGCGCTACCAGACATGAGTGGGCACGCCCCTGCCCCTTAAACAATGCCATGGCAGCCAAAGGCACGCTCTGGAGCGCGCTACAGTGCGCTCCCGCACTGTAGCCGGCCCCTTCCAACCGCCTCCGGCCACCTCGAGCCTCCCCCGCGCGCTAGCTGATGCTCCTCGACATCCTCAGCACGCCATGCCTCTGTACCCCTCCTCCCTCTCCCTCCTATCGTCCCAGTTCACACGCATGCCGGCCGCCTAAGAGCTCCAATGAGCGGCCTCACACGCGCGGCACCTATGGCCCTTCCCCGCTCCTTCTCTCCCTTCCCCTCGCCGTAGACCATCTCTACAAACACCCCGGACACGCACACACGAGCCCCCGTGACCCTTGGCAACGGCAACGACCTTGCCGGCGCACTCGTCCACGGTGCACCATCGCCCTGCCATAAAAGGCCACCCCGAGCCCCCCTCTCTACTCATTTGGCCCTATCTCCCTCCCAGCGACCCCCTGGACCAACCCACACCTCTCCCCCTGCCCTCCATCAAACGGAATGGCCAGAGCGCCGCCGTCGGGCTCCACCTAAATTCGGGCTATCCCAAGCCTCTACTCTCTCCCTAGCCACTCTAGTGCCCCCTCACCACCACCACCGACCCCCCCTGCACTCCATTTCCTCCTTCCTGCGCCTGCCGCGCAGTGCCAAATCTCGCTGACGGCCCCCTCAGCGGCCACCCAAGCCATCACCGCTGCAGCCCTCCACGGCATGCGTGGAGCACATGGATGGGTGCGGTATGGTCTCCTGAGCACGCAGGTGGGCGGGGCGTCGCCGGAGACGCCCTGTAGCCCCGGCAATCGCCGGGCAGAGCCGCTCCTCCCCGCGGCCAGAGCGCGCGCGGGAGGTTGAAGACGGCCTGCCTCTCGGCCCCGCGCGTCAGCGACCCAGCGAGCGGGTCTGGCCGTTTAAGTGGAAACGGCTTCGGCCTGATTCGTTTCCCTCGCCCGAAGGCGCACCCCGGGCATACACCTTTAACGTCGCCCCTGCCACCCATGCAGCTGAGCCGCTGGGCCGGCCCACTGCTAAACTGCGCCCAATGCGCTGGATAAGGGTAAAGCCCTATTTCCTTTCCTTTTTCTTTTCCAGATAGCTTCAAAACTCTCTAGAGAATTCAAACAGTGTCCAAATTTGATGAATCAAATTTCTACTGACTGCATAAATCAAGTCCTAATTAATGGGCCACAGTGGACATTTTTGTTGTTCTTGGTTTTCACTGGACACTTAGAAAGGTCATTTATCCACATAAGTCCACTTCAAAAATCCATATTATATTCATTTCAACTCCAAATCCAGTGAAACCAATTTCTAAATGTTTCTAAAATCATGCCTGATTTAATGGGTAATTTTACTCATTTTTATAAAAAGGCATTTTGTAGACAACTTGCAGATCCATTAAATCCCTTGTTCCATCATATCGAAATGTTTAGAAATATACATTGATCCACTTCCAATGAAATCACCTTGGTCATTCCTCATATGACCAGAGGCATCCTAGAAAAGTCCAACTCACATTTTTTAGAGAACTTTTATTTTGCCTTGTTGTGTTGCTTATTGTGATTGTCTCCGGCGTTAGTTGACGAAGTAGGCGGAGTACTTGGAGAAGGATCAGAAGATTTCAAGACTCTGATGAACCAGGCAAGCAGCCCTTTGACCATGTCTATGAAACCCTTTTTTATGCATGTCATATAACACTTTTCTTGCTTGCATCGGAGACATGATACTGTGGTAACCACATGGGGTGGTTTGCCACCGTTACTTCCTCGTTGATACTTGCATTGTGCATGATCCTACCTTCTTATGAGGGTTATGCCGGTGGGAGTAGATAGGATGCTAAAGTAGATGCTATGTAAAAAGGGACGGGTATATGCATGGTGAAGGAGACAAAGTATTTTCAAAAGACTTTTCGAAAACCCCGTCGGGTGCCACTTATGCCCGAGGGAGATGAGGAGATGGGTAACCACTTGATGAAGAAGTGGTCTACCAAGGCAAGTGTGTGTTGTTTTCAAAAACAGATTAGATTTAAGATTTGTCGACTGTCCCAACCTTACATGCGCAACCACTCTACCCTTGTATGGGAAAGGGCATTATTGATTACCTAGGCCGATACTAGCTTGGAGCCCGCATTACTAGTGACGGGGGAGAGTTGGTGCTCTCTCTCGGGACGGGGTCGTGCCAGGTTGGGCGGCCATGACTGTTTTCATAGGGCACCGGATACACCGTTGTGTCCCCTCTCGGATGTTACGATCTCGAGTGAGTCTCATATGATGTACATCGTGAGGATACGGAACAACGAGTGGACTCCTTGTTAGTGTCGTCTAGGGAAAGATAGTGATCGGGTGCTTACCCCGGGTACTTGAGGTATCACGGGTCGTGGATGACACGGAAGTTCCTCGGATCTTGTGGGTAAAGTGTGCAACCTCTGCAGAGTGTAAAACTATTCGAATAGCTGTGTCCACGGTCAAGGACGGTTGGGTGGTGCTGCTTAAACTACATCCAGAGCTTCACAAACCAGTGTGTGTGTTTGGATAATTGGGGAGAACTACTTGGGTCAAGTCAAGGGACTTGACATGATTGAGTTGGGTTGATGCCCACTCTATTTATGTTGATATCTGTAACATGTCCTCATGGTTACTTGAATTCTCCTGATGCATGTCTTACAAGTTGTCGAACATGTCATTGCACTCAAAACTAGCTTTCTGCAAAATTTACCTATATCATGCATTGTTACATCTTGGACCAAAACATGGGTTGCTTGCGAGTACATTCAAAGTACTCATTGGCTTGCCACTGGTTATTTTATTGGCCAGGCATGAAAGATCATGATATAATGGAGAGTACCTTGGTGACGAACATGCGAGTTAGGACGCTTCCCAGTCAGAATGCCTGTAGGGTTAAGGCAGATGGCATGGGTCCAAGTTGTTGTTGAAGATTTCTGCTGCGATGATACACTCAAGACTTGACCATAATGGTCCTACTTGTGTAAAATGGTATGTATGGATGTAAGACTCTTGTTATTCAGCTTCTGTGTGTTCAGTGAGCACTGATCTCTGAGATCACTGTACACGTGCATTCGGTGATCTCGACTTATGAGTCGGGGTCCCCACAGAGCTGGTATCAGAGCCATCCTGACTGTAGGAAGCCTTAGTTAGCATGGTCGTTAGTTAGGGTAAAACTATTTCCAAAACTATTACAAGTTTTCAAAACTATCTATACTTCTCTTCCCTTCTCAGTTTTTCAAAAACTAAGGTATACTTTCCCCATCGATCTCTTCCCTTCAAAACTATTGCAAACGGTCGCTAGCACCCTCAAGCCCTTGACCACGGGATTCCTTGTAATCCTCGTGGATAGCCTAGAAGGAGTACACCTTGCCAAACACTCACCCACCTCTTTTGAACGCAAGATTCATGACACCACAACAAGACGATGCCAACAGAAGATATGCCTTTGAAGAATGAGGACATGAAGACCCAAAGGATGGTGACACCTTTGAATTTGCCCCAGGATGATGCATCCTTGTCCTATGACGATCAGGGTGTAAGATATGCAAGACCATGATAGACATCGCTAATAGAGCAATCATGTCCTTACCGTTGTTGTATCGGCAACCACCGATGGATGAGAACCTCGCCATTTGGCCCGCCTCACTATAGTGAGCATGAAAACGGTTCTCTTCATCCCCCGCTCTTGGTGTCGATGTTTTCATCAACGTAACCGACATGTTGGACCTCTACTATGCCTTGTTAATATCATTGCATAAGGGATTACCTACCTGGTACCGTCGACGCCTTAGAAGGCGAAAGGGGTCGTCATGATTAAGAAGACAACAGAAGACTGAGTCAATGCCTGCTACGAGGAGCCACCTTCACCCCATCACTTCAACAGGCGAGAAGTTTTTGAAGAATCTTCAGGCTCAACCCAGAATTGTTTCATCGAACAACTACAAGAGACGTAGCAACACCTGAGGAAAACCCAAAAGACTGCATGAGGCACGAAGTAAAGCACGACTACTTAGTCCGAGAACCCCTAGGGTAGGATGAGTCGTGTACCCCCTATGCGCAGTCGAGTCCGTATGATGGTTCGAATAGAACCATGACTGTGTGTTGCTTGTTTTTATTTGTTTGTGTCTTGATATAGGTCGCACTTTTGCCCTAGGCGACAAGTATGCGACTATATCACCTTCCTTACCTTGCTTCTTCTGTTTGGCCCTTTTTGCACCTGTTTGTTTGCACTTGGACTATAGAACCCCCTTTAGGCATTCCCCTCCTCTATGCTACTTTTCCCTCTCATCTCTTTCCTCAACTGAAGACAAGCAAGACAATATGCACCAAGGATTCTACCTTGGCGACCAACAAGCACTGAAGACTTTTGCTACAACCTCCTCGACCAAGTACAACCCCGTATGTTTACACCTCAAAACTAGAACCCTATCCCTAGACCCTATAGGACTTCATGAGATACCCCATCTCGAAACCTTAACCATGAGCTTAACCTACGGAATCACAAGAGAACAAGTTAAGCTGCAGTAAGCCTTGCTTATCACTGGGTTCATTATGGAACTAATGGGAATAGTGAACGAGCACACTATCTTCCTAAGATAGCACCAGAATTGATGATGCCATAGGAAAGACCAGTTTGAGGATACGAATAACATGAGTGATGACTGGAGTTGACCTATACGAGATGATTCTTTTAGTAATATGATGTGAAGACTAGGTAGAACTATTGGCATCTCAGAAACTGTGCTTAAGGATGAGATGATAAGCGTTCACCCGCACACTAGAACCCTTGAAACTCTTAAGCCCCACCAAACCACAACATGGTCGGATCTTGACCATGGGCTTTGGCTCTAGGACGAGAAGACCTTTGCCAATGCTCAATCGAGACCACCACCAATACCCTAGCCTACTTTTTGCACCCCATAGACTTCAGGGAATACTTGGACAAGTTAGTTGTCATCTTTATTTGGCGACATACTTGTCTACCCGAAAATGGAAGAAGAGTCTTTCAGATGGTTAGAAGACATTTTAAAACCGCCATGTCCAGAAGGAAGAACTACACCAACCATCGTCGTCAAGAAGTAAACATCCGTGTCGAAGACCAGGTGTATCTACAAGCCACTTATCTCAAAGGAACCAAGCATTTCCATGTCAAAGGGAAGCTCACACCAAGATTTAACAATCCCCCTCCGAGGTCACTGCAAGACGAAGGATAGACGGCTACCAGCTAGAGTTACCACCTGAGTTACCCACTGTGCGTAATATTTCCACATGACACAACTCCGAGAGTGTTTTCGACTTCCTAGCTAGCCCGATCACTAACAAGGACATCGATAATCGAGCCATCGACCCCCGGCCCAACCGGACCTACGTGAGAAACCCAATTGCAATCTGGATCAAGCCGAACATCATACAGGGAGCCACACCATCAAGTACCTCAAGGTTCAATGGAGCACCACTCGGAAACAAAAGCAGTATGAGCACGTGAAGACTACCCCGAATCCAAGTTTCCATACTCCTTTCCGCGCCTAGTTTGGGAATGTCGGGGACGAGATTCTTGTAAGGGGGGTAGGTCTGGCACACCCTGATTTTCATGGCACAACACTTAAGCTAATAAATCATGATAAATTGTGGTTTGACAAAAAACTTTTGTGTGTTTTGGCCTTTGCTTGATTTGATTTTTGTCTGCTGTTTGCAAGTGCTCTAAAAATCAAATAAATCCTCCAACTCTTATACTCCTTCTCCTTGATCCAAAAACCTTGCCCAATGATCATGCCATGTGTATAGGACATAAAAATAATTTCTTACAAAAATAATTTGGCCAAATAGTATTTTCAAAAATTAGTTTTCCAAAACCCCCTGAATTGAGGTTTGCACTACAAGTACTTGATTTGGGGTATGCAAAATATTTCAAAGGGTATATTTGAAACCTATTAGATATAGGATCCCCTTAAACCACAAAAATATAATTTTAAAAGTTATTTTGCTATTTTATTTAAAGGCTTTTTCTTTAGGACAGAAATGGTCTTTAATAGGTGAAAATTATTTTAATGATTTAAAAATATTTGTGAAAATTTAGGTAAACTCAGTGGACATATATTGTCCATATATAAGAGTTTCAAGACATGGTCATGTTCAAAATATTGGTCAACCCCCTCAAAAACCCTTTCTGGATATTTCAAGCTTTTGAAATATTTACAAAGGAAATATTCTCTAAAAATTCGAAGAAAATTCTAGAATGTCACACATAACATGTTGGATGATCTTGACAAGCCTCATGTATTGGAGAAGAACATAACATCAACAAATCTCCTCAAAACCATCCCTGGCCATTTTGAAGTTTGAGCAACTCTACATTGCCAAACATGTCCAAATGTTCTCAAACTTGGTGCACATGCTCCAATGGTCTAATTATGTATCTCGACCAAATGGCACAAGTTGGAGAAAATGATATCTTGATCAAAGTGCCTCAAAACCCTCTCTGCCCAGAATCAAATTTGAACAACTTTACATTGTCAACTTTCTTATTTTTTTCCCTCAACCTATGTGGGCCTGCTATAAACCCCAAATGATGACACTACACAAAGTGGTGCACCAAGGAGAAGAGTTTAGCTTAGCTAGATCTAAGCAAGTCCATTTTTGTTGATTTCTAGGGTTTACAAAAGTTGCATTGGCTACTTTGCCCAAATGGACTCAACCTTGGTGGAACCTATTATTATCTCATGCCATTTGACCCTGTCAATCCTCATGACAATAGGAGTTCAACTTCTTTCCCAAACCAGCAGCAAACACCTTCTCCCATTTTACTAAAACCCCTGTTTTGACCACTTCCACTCTTCTCCATGGCCTCAACTTTTTACGACAGCCCCTCAGAGTCCCCTTGCACCTCCAGTAACTCTTCCCTGGCCTCAACTCAATGATTGAAGGGTGAAACATCCCCATTTACCCTTCTGGACAGCAGCATTCTTCTCCTTTCTCACCTCCCTCCTCACTCCAGTGGATCTCCAGGGCATCCAATGCCCCTCCCCACTTGTTTACTTCTCCCTAGTGCTACCAGACATGAGTGGGCATGCCCCTGCCCCTTAAACAATGCCATGGCAGCCAAAGGCACGCTCTAGAGCGCGCTATAGTGCACTCCCGCACTGTAGCCGCCCCCTTCCAACCGCCTCCGGCCACCTCAAGCCTCCCCCCCCCCCGCGCGCCAGCCGATGCTCCTCGACGT
>NC_057807.1:556605833-556625701 GCF_018294505.1 Triticum aestivum
CAGCGACCCCCTGGACCAACCCACACCTCTCCCCGTGCCCTCCATCCACCGCAATGGCCAGAGCGCCGCCGTCGGGCTCCGCCTAAATTCGGGCTATCCCAAGCCTCTACCCTCTCCCTAGCCACTCTAGTGCCCCCTCACCACCACCACCGACCCTCCCCGCTCTCCATTTCCTCCTCCCTACGCCTGTCGCGCAGTGCTAAATCTCACCGACGGCCCCCTCCGTGGCCACCCAAGCCATCACTGCTGCAGCCCTCCATGGCATGCGTGCATCACATGGATGGGTGCGGTATGGTCTCCTGAGCACGCCGGTGGGCGGGGCATCGCCGGAGACGCCCTGTAGCCCCAGCAATCGCCGGCGGGAGCCGCTCCTCCCCGCGGCCAGAGCGCACGCGGGAGGTTGAAGACGGCCTGCCTCTCGGCCCCGCGCGTCAGCGACCCAACGAGCGGGCCCGACCGTTTAAGTGGAAACGGCTTCGGCCTGATCCGTTTCCCTCGCCCGAAGGCACACCCTGGGCATACGCCTTCGACGTCGCCCCTGCCGCCCACGCAGCTGAGCCGCTGGGTCGGCCCACTGCTAAACTGCGCCCAGTGCGCTGGATAAGGGTAAAGCCCTTTTTCCTTTCCTTTTTCTTTTCCAGATAGCTTCAAAACTCTCTAGAGAATTCAAACAGTGTCCAAATTTGATGAATCAAATTTCTACTGACTCCATAAATCAAGTCCTAATTAATGGGCCACAGTGGACATTTTTGTTGTTCTTGGTTTTCACTGGACACTTAGAAAGGTCATTTATCCACATAAGTCCACTTCAAAAATCCATATTATATTCATTTCAACTCCAAATCCAGTGAAACCAATTTCTAAATGTTTCTAAAATCATGCCTGATTTAATGGGTAATTTTACTCATTTTTATAAAAAGGAATTCTGTAGACAACTTGCAGATCCATTAAATCCCTTGTTCCATCATATCGAAATGTTTAGAAATATCCATTGATCCACTTCCAATGAAATCACCTTGGTCATTCCTCATATGACAAGAGGCATCCTAGAAAAGTCCAACTCACATTTTTTAGAGCACTTTTATTTTTGCCTTGTTGTGTTGCTTATTATGATTGTCTCCGGCGTTAGTTGACGAAGTAGGCGGAGTACTTGGAGAAGGACCAGAAGATTTCAAGACTTTGATGAACCAGGCAAGCAGCCCTTTGACCATGTCTATGAAACCCTTTTTTATGCATGTCATATAGCACTTTTATTGCTTGCATCGGAGACATGATACTGTGGTAACCACATGGGGTGGTTTGCCACCGTTACTTCCTCGTTGATACTTGCATTGTGCATGATCCTACCTTCTTATGAGGGTTATGCCGGTGGGAGTAGATAGGATGCTAAAGTAGATGCTATGCAAAAAGGGACGGGTATATGCATGGTGAAGGAGACAAAGTATTTTCAAAAGACTTTTCGAAAACCCCGTCGGGTGCCACTTATGCCCGAGTGAGATGAGGAGATGGGTAACCACTTGATGATGAAGTGGTCTACTGAGGCAAGTGTGTGTTGTTTTCAAAAACGGATTAGATTTAAGATTTTTCGACTGTCCCAACCTTACATGCGCAACCACTCTACCCTTGTATGGGAAAGGGCATTATTGATTACCTAGGCCGATACTAGCTTGGAGCCCGCATTACTAGTGACGGGGGAGAGTTGGTGCTCTCTCTCGGGACGGGGTCATGCTAGGTAGGGCGGCCATGACTGTTTTCATAGGGCACCGGATACACCGTTGTGTCCCCTCTCGGATGTTACGATCTTGAGTGAGTCTCGTATGATGTACATCGTGAGGATACGGAACAACGAGTGGACTCCTTGTTAGTGTCGTCTAGGGAAAGATAGTGATCGGGTGCTTACCCCGGGTACTTGAGGTATCGCGGGTCGTGGATGACATGGAAGTTCCTCGGATCTTGTGGGTAAAGTGTGCAACCTCTGCAGAGTGTAAAACTATTCGAATAGTTGTGTCCACGGTCAAGGACGGTTGGGCGGTGCTGCTTAAACTACGTCCAGAGCTTCACAAACTAGTGTGTGTGTTTGGATAATTGGGGAGAACTACTTGGGTCAAGTCAAGGGACTTGACATGATTGAGTTGGGTTGATGCCCACTCTATTTATGTTGATATCTGTAACCTGTCCTCATGGTTACTTGAATTCTCCTGATGGATGTCTTACAAGTTGTTGAACATGTCATTGCACTCAAAACTAGCTTTCTGCAAAATTTACCTATATCATGCATTGTTACATCTTGGACCAAAACATGGGTTGCTTGCGAGTACATTTAAAGTACTCATTGGCTTGCCACTGGTTATTTTATTGGCCAGGCATGAAAGAGCATGATATAATGAAGAGTACCTTGGTGACGAACATGCGAGTTAGGACGCTTCCCAGTCAGAATGCGTGTAGGGTTAAGGCAGATGGCATGGGTCCAAGTTGTTATTGAAGATTTCCACTGCGATGATACACTCAAGACTTGACCATAATGGTCCTACTTGTGTAAAACGGTATGTATGGATGTAAGACTCTTGTTATTCAGCTTCTGTGTGTTCAGTGAGCATTGATCTCTGGGATCACTGTACACATGCATTCAGTGATCTCGACTTATGAGTCGGGGTCCCCACATCCTTCCCGGAGGTATCTGATTTATGCTAACGGAGGTGGTTCTATGTCACAGCTCCTCGAGGCTCAAAGTGGGCGGCTGCACCCGCCTTCCGCTCGGGACCTCCACCTCAACTGGCATCATGGGCCAATGTGGGACTAAACTGGGGGCCTGCGAACGATGTACCAATGCTACAAAGCCGCATTCGGGAGCTCCTCGGGAGGGACATCAGTCTTATCAAAATAATCCAGGTAATGCTAGTTCAGCGGATCCTGCCGTGCAAACGCCAGCCGCTCCGGATGTGGGAATTCAATCCAGAAGGTCCGTGAACCATTCAACACTTCTTGGGCATGACGCCCGAAGGGATGTATAAGCTGTTCTTCGGACCACGAATAAAGTGTCCGGACACCATCGAGGATGCGGGCATGAGCTGCAATCGCCTTGATACCCAAGTAAGTAACCCCATAACCGAACACCTTGCTTATATTTGTCATAGCATTGTTCTGAACACTGTCCGCAACCAGGATTGGCTTAGCAAGGCGGAGAGGATCAGGTGTCCGGCCCCTCTTCCCGAAGGTTCGCCTGGCCCGGCAATGGCCAGGATTCACTGGGGGCCTGCGAACGACATACCAATGCTACAAAGCCGCATTCGGGAGCTCCTCGGGAGGGACTTGAATGGACACTAAGTCGGGTGCCACCAGAGAAAGCTGAAGGGGAGAGCGGGGAGGCCAAGAGTGGGCCTCACACATTGCACATCCGAACCGGGGGAATCAGCACCTCCACGGAGGAGGAGAATTGGGGAGGCGACTCTGAGGTTTCCTCCCCCCGCAGGAAGAAGAGGGCCGCCTCCGAAGATTTGGAGACGGGGGCGCCTAAACAAGGGAAAAGAACTTCGCCAAAGGGTCCTGCCCCGAAGGGCATCCTCGCCATACAATGCCCACAAACGGGCCAGCCCTCCACCGAGCTGTAAGTTTAATTAAGCAAGGATCTTTATTGCTTTTTACTCTGAGAGTAATAATCGGGACCTGTTTTTTGTAGTCCGGCCAGCAGTTCATCTCAACAGGGTTCGTCCTCGGGGGATCTTCTTCCGGAGATGATGGAGAGTGAAACCTCACCTGCCTCTCCGCCCCGTGAGGCGGGCGACCCTGAGGTATCGTCACGGAGGAGTCCAGATCCAATGGGGCTGGAAGCTAACACTTCGGCCGCCCCGAGCCCAGCGCGTTCGGCTCCCATGGCGGACAATGAAAAGGGTCCAGGAGAGTCCGGTGTCCGGCCGAACACACTGACGGGCCTCCTGGAGTCATCTGATCTCTTGGAGGATCATTGTACCCTAATGTGTACGGTGTTGGAGAAAATCTCCTCCGCCACAAGCGGTTTAAACGAAGCTTTTAGGAGCCTGCTCAAAGGCTTTGAGGTAAGCCGCAATTTTTAGTTGAACCGCACGCGATACATGCGCTCTGTATAGATAGTAGCCCCTGAGACTGCGGATGCCAGCCCATGGCGGCAAACGGAGGATCACACTCCTAGATAATGATCACACTTTTATTGATGTGCAGGTTGCTAAGGGTTCGGCAATAGACCAGGACGCTGAATGCACCGAATTGAGGCGGCAGATTGACGTTGTGGAGGCCGACGTCATGCTTGTGAACAAGCGATTCGAGGAGTCGCAGAGTATGCTTTCCTATATCCACATCTATTTTTGCAAGAAGGTTGAAATATTAATGTGGTGTGATGTAGTTGCAGGCGGAGCTGCTGCCGTTGAGGCCCTGAGGGCGGAGCTTGATCTAGCCAAGGAACAAGCCCGGATTAGCAATGCAGCTGCTCTAAAGGCAGCCGAAGAATTAAAAGCCGAACATGATGCTCATCTCCGAAGCGAGGAGAAGATAGCCGAGATGGCTGTGGAGCTGAGGGACGCCGCCGGCCGGTATGAGCTTCTTGAAAGGGAGAATCAAACAAAGGCGGCCGACCTGAAGAAGGCGATGGATTCGGCTAAAGAGATGCGCTCTCAGATTAGAGATGCACGGGAGGAACTTCGACAAGCCAGAGAAATCGCGGCCGGAAGTCCTTATGTGTTGCGAATGAAGTTTTTAGATCCAAAGTATGCTCCGTTGGATAAGCTATGGAGCGCCGCAGATAAGTACACGGACTTGGCGAAGAGTGCGGCTGATGCGACCAAGTTATTCAAGGATCATGAGGATAACAAAATGGAGAGGTTGTTCTGGTTGCAATTTAATGCTCGAGCGTGCTCCTTTCCCTTGAGTGAGAAGACGGTCGCCGTAGCCGAGCTCCATAGGTTGTCCGGCCTTGCAATGAGGTCTGTAATAGACCATCTGTGGCCGAAGGAGCCAAAGCCGGACAGTTACTTTGGTTAGGTGCAATGATTATTTGGCGCCAGAGCGCAGATTGTTGCCATGAAGAGATCGGCGTGTATAGAGGGTGCGCGGATGGCTTTTGCCCGTGTGAAAACATACTGCACAGATATGGAGGCCACCCGCATTGCGACCCGGGGTCCGGCTGGAAGCCAAGACCCAGCTGAGCACTACTTTGAGCAGGTTATAGAAGGTGCCCATAGAATAGAGTCTCAGTGTTCGAAGAATGTCATGTTTGAGTGACGAACTTATTAGTTATAAACAATTATGTGTTTAATTATGGAGGCTGTGTTTTATACTTTTGCCTGAAAGTATTATGATGTCTCATGTGTGGCTGTTTGTGTATTCATATAACGTGAAAGTTAGCAGTCGTTGGCTTTAGCCCCCACGCGTAATGCGGGGGTGTTCGAGAAGATAGGCGGAAACACACTTGATCCAACGTCTTGGTCCATTAAGGAGGTGATCGTGCATCGAACCAGGCAACCGGACTATATAGCTGTAACACTTTCACTTAGCCATAGGAGTTGAAAGGTGGGGCTACTATATAGCCCTTGCTACTTCCGCGTGCATCCAGATATGGTGCACGTACTTGACCGATAGACCAGTCGTTCGTTAATGCGGAGGAATCCTATAGATTCCGACGAGTCCTCGAGTGGTTGACCAGTCTCTCGCTATATCATGACAGTCAGTTTTCGGCTTTCTCTACTGAGGTGCTCATCCGGAATAACCAGGGCACAATCGCAGTAGTTCTCCTTTGGTGGCCTTAGCCGATAGAACGGAACGTAAGGCAGCAAACCCAGGAGTCGGGCTAACCCAACATTTGACCAAAGACATGATCCAGAGCTGATGCATATAAGTCCAAACTCGTGACGCCCGAACACTCCCGAAGGTATTTGGACTTTATAAAATATATTGGGCTGGATAATGCCCTTGACCCTGTGATTCCAGGTACGTGCATTGATTTGTCGTGGCAAAAAGCCTAAAACGCTAGTGTCCCATACAGGTGTATGAAATACCAATGGGACATTGAGTAACAAGAGACAGTAAAGAAGGTTTACGCGGGGGCTTAATCTAAAGAGAAACATGTGGGCGGGGCCCTGCTGCACGTCTGTGTGTGTGCCTCCGTTGTGTCGTATCCTGGAAGGGTGTCGCATTGGTAGTGTCTGTGAGAATGAAAAAGAAAATGTGCGAAAAGTTAGTTATGCTCGAGAAATGTTCGAGATCCGGCTCGTTAATGAGGCAAGCCAAATTGTGGGCTTGTGTTACATGTTTGCAGCCCCTCGTATTATTTATGGGGACACATGTACAGCCCCTGGCTCAGGTTTATCCGGGCTAGTGTGAAAAATGGTGTATTGGACTCGTCTAACCGTGTCCGTGGTCTTGACGACCGGTCATGCATTCCGGTGGGAGAGGCCGCCTAGAGTCCGGCAGTGTGAACTACCGCATACTGTTCTGTGTTTCCGCTAACCGTGATGACGCCACGTGGACCGGGCATCTTGAGTTTAAGGCAGGCGTAGTTCGGTATTGCGTTAAAGCAAGCGAAGGCTGGTCTTCCAAGCAATGCATGATAATCGCTGCTGAAGGGAGCGATGTTGAAGAGTAAGTTCTTGCGTCTAAAATTGTCGAGAGAACCGAATGTTACTTCTAACACGAGGGAGCCCCAACAATGGGCCACGACGCCTGGAATTACTCCATTGAAGGTGGCGTTATTTTGACTTACTCTGGATGGGTCTAGCCCCATCCTGCGGATGGTGTCTTGATATATCATATTAAGACTACTGCGCCGTCCATTAGGATGCGAGTAAGATGGTATCCATCAATTATTGGGTCGAGCACCAAGGCGGCCGATCCTTCGTGTCGGATACTGGCCGAGTAGTCCGTGTGATCAGAAGTGATTGGGCAAGCTGCCCAGGGATTAAACTAGGTGGCTACAAACTCTGCGTGAGTTGCGTGTATCATGTTTACCGTTTTGACTTCCGATGGGAATTGTTTCTGGCCCCTGGTGTTCAACTGGCGAGGCTTATCCTTGTCTTCGCTTGGTGTTTCCCTTCCCTTGTGTTCGGCGTTTAACTTGCCGGCCTGCTTGAAAACCCAACATTCTCTGTTGGTATGATTTGCAGGTTTGTTAGAAGTGCCATGGATTTGGCACAATCTGTCCAGGACTTTGTTCAGGCCGGATGGCTCCTCTTTACTGCCTTTAAATGGCTTTTTTCCTTGACCAGGTCGAGAGCCCCTGAATCCGGCGTCGATTGCTATGTTGTCTGGACTATCGTTATTCTGACGTTTGTGCTTAGTGTGTTGTGGCTTCCCATTGCCATCTCGGGTTTCGGATGTGCCTGGGTCGCTGGTGCCTTTACGGGCCAACCAGTTGTCCTCGCCCGCACAAAATCGGGTCATGAGGTTTGTTAAGGCTGCCATCGTTCTCGGCTTTTCTTGGCCGAGGTGTCTGGCAAGCCACTCATCTCAGATACTATGTTTGAAGGCCGCTAAGGCTTCGGCATCCGGACAGTCGACAATTTGATTCTTCTTAGTGGGGAATCTGTTCCAAAGTTTGCGGGCTGACTCTCTGGGCTGTTGTATTATGTGACTTAAATCGTCAGCGTTTGAAGGTCGACATAGGTCCCTTGAAAGTTGGCCCTGAAAGCGTCCTCAAGTTCCTCCCAACTTCCAATTGAGTTTTCGGGGAGGCTTTTCAACCAGTGACGAGCTGGTCCTTTTAACTTGAGGGGAAGGTATTTGATGGCGTGGAGGTCATCCCCACAAGCCATGTGTATGTGAAGGATAAAATCTTCAATCCAGACCCCAGGGTCCGTCGTTCCGTCATATGACTCTATATTCACCGGTTTGAATCCTTGTGGGAATTCATGATCCAGCACCTCGTCCGTGAAGCACAGGGGGTGCACAGCCCCTCTGTATCTAGCCGTGTCGCGGTATGCTGCCGACTGCTATTGTTCCCGATGTTGATTCCGGATTGGTATTCGATCAGTATGATCGTTGTAGTGACCATGATCCCGCGCCGGAGCATGTCCTCTGGACCCATAGATGGATCTGGCCGCATTGGCCTTTTTGTCTAGGAGCTCTCGTAAATCGTGTGCGGTATCGGTGGCTGCTCTATCGCGGCCATGAGGTGGTTGATCCGGCTGAGTAGCCGTACTATTTTTGGGCCGAACGGGTGCTGCGGCTTCATCGTCAAATTCGGGTAGCAGTTTGCGCTTTGGGTAGCTCTTTGCGTGGCGATTATCACCATGTTTCCCTTCGGTGTCCAGCACCTTATTCCATCTTCGGTTGAGCGTATCCTGTGCGGCCTTAAGCCTTTGCTTCTGCTTCCTCAGGCTCCATGCTATGGCAAGGAGTTTTCTGTGGAGGTTATCTTGTTCCGCATGTCTTTCCGAGATGATGAACGCATCGTCCACCGGACTATTCTCTTCTTTGGAGGTAGCATGATGAGTTCGGCCCTCTGAATTGTGTTCGGGTGTCTTCTCCGGGCTGTGTTCGGCATGACCTGGCTTATCCTGCTCCATCGCTGGGTCCATATGGTCGTTGTTGCCTTCGGAGTCAACCGGAGTGTCATCCTGTTTTGGGTTGTTATCGCTATTTTTGCCGTGACTGGACTTAAGGCGGCGTCTGCGCCGTCATTTTTGCTTTTGCCCGGGGGGTTTATCCTCCGTTGTGTCCCTTTTGTCAACATTGTCTTCTTTGCGGGTGTCCACCATGTAGACGTCGTATGATGAAGTGGCTATCCAGCGCCTCGTGGGCGGTGGTTCCAGATCGTCCCCTATATCAACGTCCATACCGTCGATGTTATTGGGGTCGGAGTCAAGCATATCTGTTAGGTCATCAACAGTGGCTATAAAGTGGGTGGTGGGTGGGTTGCGATTTTCTTCGTCTTTCGTATCCCACACGGGCCGGACATAGTTCGGCCAGGAGTCTTCTGACAGAGAGAGAGACTTCAATGAATTTAGCACGTCTCCAAAGGGTGAGTGCTGAAAGATATCCGCGGCGAGGAATTTCATAACCGGAGCCCAGTTAGATTCAACGGGCTCGGATGCGCGCGGTCCGGAACACACTACCGGAGATGGGTCTGGGGGTTCGGAGACACATATCCCTTTAGGAGAGGAGTCTGTGTTCGGCTCCAACGCCGAGGAGTGTGCGGCCTCCGGGGCGGGGTCCATCCACCCGTCCTTGGAAGGCACGACCTGCTCTGGAACGAGGTCCAAAGCTGTAGTAGGTGCGATGTTCCGAATACTGTCCGACTACAGATCTAAGTCATGCACGTCGTGATTGTTCGGCGCTCCTGACACGGGCCCGAATCCGTCGAAGATCGAGTCTCCGTGGATGTCGGCAGTGTAGTTTAGGTTTCCAAACCTGGCCTAATGGCCAGGGGCGTAGCTATTGATCTGCTCCAAATGGCCAAGCGAGTTGGCCCGCAGTGTGAAGCCGCCGAACACGAAGGTCTGTCCAGGGAGAAAAGTCTCACCCAGGACTGTGTGGTTGAAGGTTGGAGAAGCCATCTAGCCTTGCAGCTACGACACAGAGGAACTCTCAATGAAAGCACCAATGTCGGTGTCAAAACCGACGGATCTCGGGTAGGGGGTCCCGAACTGTGCGTCTAAGGCTAATGGTAATAGAAGGCTAGGGACACGATGTTTACCCAGGTTCGGGCCCTCTCAATGGAGGTAATACCCTACTTCCTGCTTGATTGATCTTGATGATATGAGTATTACAAGACTGGATCTACCACGAGAACAGAGAGGCTAAACCCTAGAAGCTAGCCTATGGTATGATTGTTGTTGATAATGATGATGAGTCCTACGGACTAAACCCTTCGGTTTATATAGACACCGGAGGGGTCTAGGGTTACACAGAGTCGGTTTACAGAGGAGGAGATCTACATCCGAATCGCCAAGCTTGCCTTCCACGCCAAGGAGAGTCCCATCCGGACATGGGACGAAGTCTTCTGTCTTGTATCTTCATAGTCCAACAGTCCGGCCAAAGTATACAATCCGGTTGTCCGGATACCCCCTTATCCAGGACTCCCTCACTCGCTCTAAAACTCGTTTGGCTATTTTTTGTGAACATTATTCATTCATCTATAGCATTGAACCCATGAAGGTTGAAGAAGCATTGGAAGATCCCGATTGGATAAATGCCATGCATGAAGAGCTACACAACTTTGAGAGAAACCAAGTGTGGACATTGGTCGAGAAGCCCGACAACAACCACAACATCATCGGTACCAAATAGGTGTTTCACAACAAGCAAGATGAAGATGGACAAGTAGTTCGCAACAAATCATGTCTCATCGCCCAAGGCTACACTCAAGTCGAAGGTATGGACTTTGGTGAGACATATGACCCCGTTGCTATACTTGAGTCCATTCGCATATTACTTGCCTATGCTAATCACCATGATATCACTTTGTACCAAATGGACATTAAAGGTACTTTTCTGAATGGTGAAATTGAGGAGGAAGTTTATGTTAAACAACCTCCCCGCTTTGTTAATCCTAAGAAACCCAATCATGTTTACAAGCTTCACAAAGCTCTTTATGGTCTCAAACAAGCACCTAGAGCATGGTATAAATGCTTAACCAAGTTCCTTATTGAAAAAGGCTTTGAGATTGGAAAAAATAATTCAACTCTTCTCACTAAAAGGGTTAATGGAGAATTATTTGTGTGCCAAATTTATGTTGATGATATTATATTTGGTTCAACAAACCCCCTTTTTAGTGAGAAGTTTGGAAAGCTAATGTCGGAGAAGTTTGAGATGTCCATGATGAGTGAACTCAAATTCTTTCTTGGTTTGCAAATCAAGCAAACTAAGGAAGGTACTTTTGTCTCTCAAACAAAGTACACCAAGGACTTATTCAAGAAGTTCAATATGCAAGAATGCAAAGGTATGAACACACCCATGCCTACTATTGGACATCTTGATTTGACTAAAGATGGTGAACCCGTTGATCAAAAGGTTTACCGCTCTATGATTGGTTCATTGTTATATCTATGTGCCTCTTGTCCCGATATTATGCTAAGTGTGTGCATGTACACACGATATCAAGCGGCCCCTAAAGAATGTCATCTTAAGGCTATGAAAAGGATAGGGAGATACTTAATACATACACCAAATTTTGGCATTTGGTATCCTAAGAGGTCTTCTTTTGATCTTCTTAGCTACTCCGACTTGGACTATGCCGGTAACAAGGTTGATAGAAAGTCCACTTCGGGTACTTGTGAATTTCTTGGTAGATCTCTTGTGTCTTGGTCCTCCAAGAAACAAAACTCGGTATCCTTATCCACCACCGAAGCGGAATACATTGTCGCCGGTTCATGTTGTGCTCAATTACTTTGGATGGCCCAAACTCTTAAAGATTATGGGATATATGTGAAACATGTTCCATTGATTTGTGACAATGAGAGTGCTATTAAGATTGCTCATAATCCCGTGCAACATTCTCGAACTAAGCATATTGAGGTTCGTCATCATTTCATTTGAGATCATGTTGCTAAAGGAGACATTAACCTTAAGCATGTTCGTACCAATAAGCAATTGGCGGATATATTCACCAAACCACTTGATGAGAAAGTGTTTTGCCGCTTGAGAGGTGAATTGAACATCATTGATGCTTCAAACTTGTAGTAGGAACTCCATTTGGATACATGCAAGGCATGAGCCTTTGACTAATCCTTGATATTTCTCTTATGATGATAATCATATGTCTTGGATATGTTTGCACCCTTGCATGGTATCTAACCCTTGTAGGTACTTGGATGAATCTAAATCTATGAGATTGCAACTCACTCACATCTTGAGAAATCTCTACATCACCAAGTTTCTACAATACGGTGGTTGAAAACAAGGAAGCATGAAACCCATCAAACATATCCTTTGACAATTTCTATATATCAAATTTCTTTTGGTATCATATTCATGATTGTCATTTTGGATACACAAGTGCTATTCCTTGCAAAACTAACTCATGTAGGTAGATGAACTTCAATTACAAGTGGTGCTCCAAAGGAACTACATCAACCTTGAGCATCCCATACAAGTTCAACTACATGATCAAGATCAACACCACCACCCAAGGTATGTTATCCCATCTTAGAGAAGCTTTGCCCCAAGTCATGGGTCAAAGCAGCTCAACAAGATGTGAATACATCAAAATGCTTAAACGAAAAATGGCAACCCCATTTTGAGCTAAAACGATGAGTATGACCTATGATCAAGTGTCTTCACTTGACTCCTAAGTCAATATACTCTAACATAGGTGACCTTGTCACCGACCATTTCTAGATGAAGTTCTCTAGTGTTTCTCCGTGCTCATGCATTTGTCTCATGCATGCTAGTTCCCCTTTTAAAAAACCTTCATCTAGATTACTTTTATTTTTTCTGTTATTTTCTGCATTTTCCTTGCATCCAATTCCTTGCAAAACTTTTAGTTAATTCCCTGCAAATCTTTGTGAGATTTTATTTGCCTAGTGAGCTGAGGTGACTAGTGTTTCCTCTGTGATGAACTCGGACACACCGGTTTGTCTCTTTCGGTCAAACCGAATCATTTCGGTGCCACTGAAGCAAACGACTCGGTGTAGCCGATTTCAATGCTGAGAAAACAATTTGTCACTTACATCCTGCACTTTTTGTTCCAGCTCCAGTCGATGATTCTTATCCTCTACCAGCACCTTATTTTTCCCTGCCACTTTGCTATGTGACTCAAGGATCAAACCTATTTTGACTCACACTCCAAAAGAACCCTTCTTGGAAATTGATGTCAAAGGGGGAGAGAGAGCTCACATCAAAGCTTAATCATATCAAAAGGGGGAAAGAGAGATAAATAATCACATCAAAAAGAGACCACAGATGCTTGGTATTCAAACAGGAAAGAAGTCACATGTCTTTAGAGAGGAAAGACATGTTCATGTTGTTTGTGTGTTTACTTTGCTCTGATTTTCTCTTCCTTATCTTCTCCCAGTATCCCATGTAAGATTCAGGGGAAGCAAGACTTCTAAGGAAAGGAAATCTTCGAATTCATTGCATATCTTTACCTTTGGGGACATGTCTACACTCAAATAGAGTACCTAGTACTCACTCTCTACATGTCATCCCAATCTTGGTACTCTTGTGGTTTGCTGCTTGCTCTGTTTAGTAGATATTTCTGTGTTGTCTAACCTTGTTTACTCAGGTTCATCTCTTCCAAAGCTAGCTCAAGACTAGGTAAGTATATGCATCACACTCATGTATATGAGGATCTCTTGCTGATGTACATATTGTATGCAAGAA
Organism: Triticum aestivum; assembly: GCF_018294505.1. NCBI lineage: Eukaryota > Viridiplantae > Streptophyta > Magnoliopsida > Poales > Poaceae > Triticum > Triticum aestivum. Next base: position 556,619,118 of record NC_057807.1, read on the forward strand.
GGACTCATGAGCATGAAGGTACATTTCCTATATTCACACCATTTGCTATGATGCATATAGCCAAGATACATGTAACTCATTGCTTGCTCTGTCATGATTATGCACTCACAAGCTCTTATGTTCCATATTCACATGATTGCATACATGTAGGGGGAGCCTATGCATGTTACATGTCTTTCCAAAGCTTTACCTGCCTTTCACTATATCTTTATCTAAAGCTTTGATGTATGTTGTCATCAATTACCAAAAAGGGGGAGATTGAAATCACAAGTGCTCCCTGGGTGGTTTTGGTAATTAATGTCAACATATCTCTTGTTGGACTAATACTTTTATCTAGTATATTTCAGATAAGTCCAACAGTGGAGTGGCATGGACAAGAGGATGTGGAACCCCTTCAAGATGCTAAGGACAAAGGATTGGCTCAAGCTCAAAGCTCTGGACTCTACATTTTCTATTTTAGTGATCCAAGATTACATTGAGTCCATAGGAAAGCCAATACTATTAAAAGGGGACGAGGTGTTGCTTAATGGCTTACTTGCTCAAAGTGCTTAGTGATAAGCTCCAAAAACCCTCAACCACTTTCTCACATGCACATATGTCCCAAACCAAAAGTCAAACTCGGCCCCACCGATTTGATCTATCCGGCGCCACCGAGTTCATTTGAGATAGCCACTGCCTGAAACCCTAGTCATATCGGTCTCACCGATAGGGATCTCGGTCTCACCGAGATGGGATTGCAAACTCTCTATTTCCCTTCATAACGTTTCGGTGTAACCGAGATGAACCGATCGGTCCCACCGAGTTCGCAATGCAAACTCTCTGTTTCCTCTTCGTAACATTTCGGTCCCACCGAGATGAGCGAATCGGTCCCACCGAGTTTGCCTGACCAACTCTTTGGTCAACTTATTACCAAAGTCGGTCCCATGGAGTTTGTGTAATCGGTCAAACTGAGATTACGTTATGCCCTAACCCTAATGAGATCGGTCCCATAGAGTTGACATGTCGGTCCCACCGAAATGCCTAACAGTCACATTATGAACTAAATCGGCTCAATCGAGTATTTGATTCGGTCCCACCAAGTTTGGTAAGTTGTGTGTAACGGTTAGATTTTGTGTGGAGGCTATATATACCCCTCCACCCTTTCTTCATTCGTGGAGAAAGCCATCATAACGTGCCTACACTTCCAGCATTCATTTTTTGAGAGAGAACCACCTACTCATGTGTTGAGGCCAAGATATTCCAATCCTACCATATGAATCTTGATCTCTAGCCTTCCCCAAGTTGCTTTCCACTCAAATCATCTTTCCACCAAATCCAATCCTATGAGAGAGAGTTGAGTGTTGGGGAGACTATCATTTGAAGCACAAGAGCAAGGAGTTCATCATCAACACACCATCTATTACCTTTTGGAGAGTGGTGTCTCCTAGATTGGTTAGGTGTCACTTGGGAGCCTCCAACAAGATTGTGGAGTTGAACCAAGGAGCTTGTAAGGGCAAGGAGATCGCCTACTTCGTGAAGATCTACCGTAGTGAGGCAAGTCCTTTGTGGGCGATGGCCACGGTGGGATAGACAAGGTTGCTTCTTCATGGACCCTTTGTGGGTGGAGCCCTCCATGGACTCGCGCAACCGTTACCCTTCGTGGGTTGAAGTCTCCATCAACGTGGATGTACGATAGCACCACCTATTGGAACCACACCAAAAATCTCCGTGTATCCAATTGTGTTTGCACACTCCAATCCCATCCCTTTACTTTCTTGCAAGTTGCATTCTTTACTTTCCGCTGCCCATATACTCTTTGCATGCTTGCTTGAATTGTAATGTGTTATCTTGAAATTGTGCTAATCTATTACCTCAACTTGAAAAACTTAAAATCTGCCAACTTTGTTTGTTGAGGGTCTAATCACCCCCCTCTAAACACCTCTTCTTGATCCTTTCAATCCTACCTATCAATGAAAGACACGCAAGCTTTGTGTATTCTCAAAAAAAAAATGTATACATTCGTATGTAGTCCATATTGAAATCTCTAAAAGGGCTTATATTTAGAAACAAAGGGAGTAGTACACTTGATTTCATAGGAAAAATTTCTATAGGATTCAATCATATGAATCAAACGACCGACATAGGAAAAGATCGTAAAACCCTAAGAAAAACCAATGCAATAGCCCCAAATCTCCCAACTTGGGGGAAGGTTGTTTGGCTGTTACTAGCGGAACTCAGAAGGTTGTTTGTCTAGCATTTGTATTTGTAGGAAGGCTTGCTTTACATGACCGGCTATCTCGCGGAGGGCAGCGACTATTTTGTTAAGTTAGAGCATCTATAGTCGAGCGCCTCATACGCTCGGGCAGGCCGTCCGGTCACTATTCCGTCGTGAAATTTCGACCTAGATGGGCTCCTCAAACGGGCCTCAAATGCTCGGGCTGACCGGCACCCTCATATCCAGCCCAAATACGGGGCAGATATGGGGGCGCCCAGGCACACCCGCCACATCGAAACCTATAGCCCGACCCCACTGCAAATTGCACCAAATCCACCCCCAAGACCCGCCGGATCCATTTGCTATCTCCTCTCTTCTTCCTCCTCCGCGTCGTTCGTCTCGCAGCTCCGCCATCGCGTGCTCCGTAGCCATTCCTAGCCTCTGCGCTGCCATCTCCGGCAGAGCAGTCCTCTCTCCCATCCTCGCCATGGGGGACGTCGTCCCCGGCCCGGACGCCACCACGGTACGTTCAACAACTCTCTGGCTCTGCCTTGCGCTTGATGTGTTTGACACATTGTCTGACCGTATTATTTGTGGATTCTGATGCTTCGTCAGATGAGGAGTATGGACCGATGGAGCTTGATGAAATGATTCAAGATGAGTTCTTTGATTCCTCGAATTCAGACAAGAAGTGGACATGATCATTCTCATGACCATGCAAGAGGAAATGGACCTGCAAGTGGAGCATATTCCCAACTTCAAGGGCTCAATCAAAGGGAGAAGAGTGATCAACTGGGGTAGGGTGTCTGGAGCAAAGCTACTTCATAGGGACTACTTTGCTCCCAATCCTACTTTCCCGGATGATCCATGGTTTCATCGCCGTTTTTGCATGCGAAAAACATTGTTTTTGCGCATTGTGGATGCAGTGGAGGCACACGACGACTACTTCAAACTCACAAGGGATTGCTGCGGACAACTCTCTTTCTCTGCCAAGCAGAAGTGCACAGCTGCTCTGAGGATGCTTGCACTTGGTACTGTTGTAGATGTCATTGGTGAGATGGTCAGGATGGGGGAGAGCACGTGCCTGAAGACTACTGTCAAGTTTGCTCACGCCATGGTGGATGTGTTTGGACTTGAGTATCTCAGAGAACCAAGTGCGCAAGACAGAGAGAAGTTGTTGGCTATTGGAGAGGCAAGGGGGTTTCTAGGAATACTCGGATCAATTGATTGCATGCATTGGCAATGGAAGAACTGCCCCAAAGGTTTGTGGGGGAATGTATCAAGGTCACACCAAAGAGGCCACCATCATACTAGAAGCGGTGGCATCACATGACTTATGGATTTGGCATGCTTTCTTTGGAATGTCGGGTTCTCGCAATGACATCAACGTGCTTCAACAATCTCTGGTGTTTAGGAGGCTTTGCAATGGGGAATCATCGCCGTGCAACTACACCGTCAATGACCAAGAGTACAACATGGGATACTATCTTGCCAATGGTATCTATCCTCAATGGCGGCGTTTGTGAAGACCATGTCTGAGCCGCATGGCAATAAACAGAGTCACTTTGCAACAATGTAGGAAACGGGTATGAAGGATGCTGAGAGGGCATTTGGTGTGATTCAAGCTCGTTGGGGAATTGCGCGTATCGCTGCAATGATGTGGGGATCAGAAACTTTGTGGCAGCTGATGACATGTTGTGTTTATTTTGCACAACATGATTGTCGAGGATAAGGGTGATGGTGTAGCCCAAACCAATGATCTTGAAGCACCTGGAGAACAAGTTAAAATCCCAGAAGATCAAGACGCAACTCATATTATGAACTTTCTACAGATGCATCAGAATCTTCGAGATCATCATGTACACACGTAGCTACTCGATGATCTTGTGGAGCACATGTGGACCCACAATGAAAACCAATGAGCTAATGTTTGAGTTGTGCACTTAAAATAAAGGGATAATTGTATTTATACCCTTAGTTGTGTCCCTCTCAACCGAATTGCCCCTAGTTTTTGAAAACACGTGGTCTTGCCCGTCCCACTTTGTCATCTTGTGCTTTTGCCCTTTGACCGTTTGACCGTCACTTTGAAAACTTCATAACTAATTCATACTAAATCAGAACAATGCAAATAAGATACCAAAATGTTTGGAAAAACATCACCTGTATGCCAATCTCAGTTGCATTCATGACAAAAGTGTTGGTAAGTGCCCATCCGAGTTTTAGCTCTTATCATACCACCATGAATAGGAAAGTCTAAAAAAACTTCAAAAAATTCAAGAAAAATTTGGTGCCAAAGAATTGTAAAGGTTTTAAGTGCTTGCCAAGTTTCATGTCGGGAGCGAAATATGAGGACCCGTCCGGATGCATCCGCGGGCATGCCTTGGCGCGTCCGCGGACGTATCGGGGTCAGATTTGCCAAGTCCAGCTATAGATGCTCTTAATAGAGGTGGACATCTGAGATATAGGGTTGGATGATCGGCTCCCATATCCGTATGCGCCCACGCGTCCGCAAACGTCTAGTGAGTTCGATTCAAGGGACGACGTTGGAGACGCCCTTACTCACCAGGTTTGATTCCATTGCGACACTCATAGGGCCAACACCAAGCCACACGAAAGTACAATTATAGGTTCTACCATAACTAGCCATGAAATGGTTTACAAATTTTTCGCTTCGTACATGGGTAATACAAGTCTCTCTTTCTAAAAGCTTAATGTCGAATCTCCTATCTTTCTCCCACCTTTTCCTTGTCTTGCTTACCACACCATCGTGCACGACCCTATATTTCTCTCACTTCCCCGTCTCAAAGTGAATGCTTCTATTTGGGTTTTCCATTCAACTCCATCCAACAATGAACCATCATGAATGGCTTCTTCTCAAGATGATGTTACAAAGTTGCCACCAATTCCATGTAGCAAAAATCACACATCAACGTAATGAAAGAAATGAAACACGCAAGAAAGAAGCCAATCAACGCGGAGGAGACAAAACTTACATGGCTATTGACTCAAATGCCACTTTGGTCCCTATTCATCACGCAAGCATAATCAACGCAAATACTTGTTCATGGACTATTGGATGTGGCCCATCTATGTTGGAAAGAGCTCTTAGTGCAGTTGATACATGTAGTGCTTGTGCACTTGGTACCATGCATGGATTTCCCCCAATAATTCAAGCCCTTTTGATCAGTTTCATATATTGGATCTATAATCGTGTCCAATCAAGCTTGACACAACAAGACATCTTCTTTGCTTAAGTAGGCATTTTGTCTCTTCATCACTTTCCCTTTTTGAGTGCCCGAGGATTGCCCAACATTAGACAAAAGCAAATTTCCATCATCTCCCAAATTGGAGGATCTTGCCAGTCATTGATCATTTGCACCATTAAGGAGTCATAAACATGCATCATAACGACTGCCTTACTAAACCAGGTCCCAAAAAATGTTGGCAAAATAACCCGCAGATTTGATTGAGGCATATCCTCAAACAGTGGGCATGTTTGCCGTTGAGCTTGCCAATGTCGTCCGGGATCGTTGGAGCTACGACGACTCGTACATCGGGTTTGGGGAGGCGGCTGGGTCTTGCGTGCAGCTGTTCGGGACGCCAACCACTGCGAAGGCTGGAACACCATTAGGCGTGGGCGCGGCGGACACTATCGAAGCGGATGCGACGAACTTCAAGTCGATGACCTCTTTCGCTGCAGCTGCCTTCTCAGCCTTTTCGCGGTCGTGCCGGCAGACACACCGATCCTTGCGTCCGATCCTCTCCGCTTTCACCGGTGCAACAATCGGGACCCCCACGGACTTGGCTGACCCAAGGTCCATGGCGGCGGGCAGACGTGTGAGCGGGCGTCGGTGGCTAGGACAGAGGAAGAGGGCGGCGGTGCAAATGCGAAAAAGGAAGGACTAGTGCGGGAAGGGGTTCGATTTAGACAATTTGAAGGGATTTGAGGTGGATCCAATCTATCGATCGAGATGGCCTAGTCCTGGTTAAAGAACACTTTTGTGTCCGGACCCTGTCTGGTCTGTCCCACGCGCAAACAGGAAATGGATTCTGTTAGAAATGCTTAAAAAGTCATGCTGCGAGCTGTGCAGTTCGGAGCAGAGCGAGCAAAGCAAAGCCAAAGCCAGAGCCAGAGCCAGCCAGGAACGAGGCCACAACGGGAAAACCGCACCGAGTAGCACCAAAATGCTCCATTTCCCCATCCCCCCTTCGTCCCGTTCCCCCACCCTTCTCTCGACCGTGGCCTCTCTCCGTCTCCGTCCCCCCGCTCGTCTCCTCCGCTCCAACCAAAACCAAAGCCACCCCCAGATTTGCACCCCGGCCCCCAGGGACACCCCGAATTCCCCGTTCCATCCCACCACCGCGCTCGCGCGCACCGCCCGGCCGGCCT
>NC_057807.1:556625921-556640676 GCF_018294505.1 Triticum aestivum
TCCCGAATTCCCACTCTCGCCCCAAATCTCCCGGGGGCAGCGCCTCGGGCCGCGCGCGCGCGCGCTCTCTCCGCCCCCCTCCCTCCAACCTCCCTCCCCTCCCCACGCGCTCCCCGCGATCGCATCGCGGCAGGCCGGACAAGCGGGACCCGACAAATCGCGCCGGGCGGGGGAATCTAGGGTTCCGCCGGCCGCCCGGCTCACGGCTCTGGCGGTGGCGGCCGGGCCCGCGCCTCCCAGGGCGGCGCGTCGGGGGATCTCGGGCCCCGCCGGCCAACCCTAGCGGGACCGGGCGGCCATGGACGTGGACTCGCGCATGACGACGGAGTCCGACTCCGACTCCGACGCGACCACCGCCGCTGCGCTGGGCCGAGGCTCGGGGAGCGAGACCTCCTCCTCGTCCGCCCCGTCGACGCCCGGGACGCCCGCGGCGGCCCCGGCCTCGCCGGCCGTCGGGGGATCGGGGCCGAGGCCGGCGCCAGGGTACACCGCGGTGAACGCGGTGATCGACAAGAAGGAGGACGGCCCGGGGTGCCGCTGCGGCCACACGCTCACGGCGGTGCCGGCCGTCGGGGAGGAGGGCTCGCCTGGCTACGTCGGGCCGCGGCTCATCCTCTTCGGCGGGGCAACCGCGCTAGAGGGCAACTCTGCAACGCCTCCCTCCTCAGTTGGCAGCGCCGGGATCCGTAATGCCTTTTATCCCATGCCTTGTCATTTCTAATGGTCTCCCACTGTGGAACGGTGTTTGGTTTACAGACTTTGAGATTTCAGTTTGAAATGAAAATGAATTTCCGGGCTTCAGGCCATTTACCGAGAAGTCATGCTATTTTGTGGGCAAAGTCGGCCTGAAAGCTAGTTTTCAGTGGGTCTAGAAAGCTGAAATATGCTGAAATTCAGCTATTACTTCTATTCAGGAATTAAAATTCAAGCTATTTTGATGAATTGGATTTGCTCAACTCAAATGCTGAATATGGTTACTGCTTTTTGGTTCTTAATACCAAATTGATTCCCTAGGCTAGAATGCTCAATGCCGTTTCAGGTAGCACTAAAATTGAGTAGTAAAACAACTTTCTGAATAATAATCCCCTATCCCGTGGACAATTTTTCTTTCAACTCTACCATCTGAAGTTGCCAAATGTTTATAGGATTATAGTTGGCTGGTTGGTTTGCAGGAACATTCTACTGTCTCCAATCATGTGCTATCTCTAGTTGTGCCTATTCTATGAAGATAGCAGGCTGAACCATTTTTTTCAACTAAGCAAAATAGGAGCGTAATGAAACTTCTTCAAGATCTGTCACTGACATGAATTAGTGGCTTTCTCTTTTGAGTGCCAACTTGTGTAATCTTTTAGGAAGAATCATTTGAAGCTTAATATACAAGTTTAGTTGTTCCAGTGTCCAAATCATTCTCTGCAATGCAAAAGTAGATGATCTTATCTGGCGAGCAATTCTGATCTTATTCCAGTCAAATACATAGGCGACTATCTCAACGGTCTCCTTGGTCGCAGGTCTTGCCGGTGCCACAGCAGATGTCCACTGTTACGATGTGTTATCAAATAAGTGGAGCAGGTAGGGTATTCCATAAATGGTTTCCTGCTCTTTTTCCTCTTTTTTCAACATCTCATACTTGGGCTGCTACTTCAGTAAAGTCTTCACTACACTTCTCTTCTAGGATACCTTCTAGGGTACCATGATAATTTGATTTTTAGCACTCAAAAAATCAGCTAACCTGACCACAATACTACTTTGTCAGGCTTACTCCACTTGGTGAGCCTCCTTCACCAAGAGCTGCACATGTAGCAACCGCGGTTGGAACCATGGTTGTCATTCAGGTATATGTTTTTTTTACTAGTGGCGTGTCAATTTAGTGACCAGACTGGTCCCTTATTATTGTTCGAGATAACTAGTCTGCTATTAGTACTTGTTTTTACCGTTTAAAACACCCACAACCCTCCACTATTCCCAAGCTAATCTAACCAAGGATATAAAACTGGCATAGCATAATTGTTTAAAACCATGGACTTAATTTTGTAACGGGTTTTATTTATTGCTTACAAATCTTTATGGAGGTAAAACATTAAATATCTCGTCTTCCTTTCATCATTTCTTGCCATCCAGGGTGGAATTGGCCCAGCTGGTTTATCTGCGGAGGACCTTCATGTTCTAGATCTTACACAACAGAGACCGCGATGGCACAGGTGATTATTATTCTTCACTAATTTGATTTGAGAGTTTTATTTCTTCATTATCTCTTCTGAGGGTGGTATACTCTTTATAGAGTGGTGGTTCAAGGACCTGGTCCAGGTCCACGATATGGACATGTGATGGCCTTGGTTGGACAGAGGTTCTTGTTGACAATAGGTGGAAATGATGGTAGGCAATTGCTCCTTAAATATTTGTCAAGATTGAGATAAATATTCCTAGTATTTCCCTGAATGGTGTTGGTACTTGGGCGGTTTTCATTTGCTTAGGGAAGCGGCCTCTGGCGGATGTATGGGCTCTTGATACGGCTGCTAAGCCATATGAATGGAGGAAACTTGAACCAGAAGGTGAAGGACCACCACCATGCATGTAAGTGTGGCTAACAGAAATGAAAAATGCTTCATGTGGTAAAGTACATTGGTGAGCTACAAATAATGTATTAGTGACAGTGGCTTGACATATTATAAATTTTCCTGACAATACACCTATGTTCCTTCTAAATTACCATCTTGTACAACTTTACTCCATTGTTAAGCTATCTTTAATTAATATTTGCTGCTATTTATTTTGTATGGTAATGGTACAGAGTAGCATGATGTGGCAAAGTTAACAACCCTATTGCCCATTCAGTTTGTTGTGATCCAACTTCTGCATTTAGGTCATATTCTTTTATATTATTTTACTGGAAGTAGAACTGGTTTTTATTTTCTTTCACTAAACGTACATGTGGTATTGTTCTTCAGGTATGCCACTGCCAGTGCACGATCTGATGGTCTACTTTTACTCTGCGGTGGGAGGGATGGTAATAGTGTGGTAAGTGAAACAATTCTGACGCAATCATATAATCCTCTGTTCCAAAATACATGATATTTTAAACATGGTATGATGGTCTAATTGATGCAATTTTGATAGTCTTTTTATGTGAATGTATAATTAAATTTAAAATAGAAATGGACTTGCGATTTTTATGACAAATGTAATAATATTATTCTCGTTTTACCAATCTCAGCAATCTTCATATATAGGATCACGAATAGCGAAAGTTACATATGACTGCAAGTTTTCTAGGCTATATCTATTTTGCAATGGAAGTAGTAGTATGTTTGAACCTCTTGCTGTAGCTAAGTTTATATGACTAAATGAAAAGGAAACATGGAATTAAATAATTGCACATTTTGAGCGTTTCTAGCGAGGCAGCTGGTGGTTTCCATGAAGTGGAATTTTCTTTGTTACTATGTTAATTATGCCACATCGAAGTGATCATGGTTATGGGTGGCAAGTAGTTAATGCATACTCCCTCCGTCCAAAAAAACTTGTCCCAAGCTTAACTTGGTGCTGGATACATCCTTTTGAGGGACAAGCTTTTTCGGACGGAGGGAGTATATGAGTAACATCCATTTGCCGAGTAGCAGCTGTCATGAGAGCATTATTTTCTGTTGGCTAGCTATCTATTCCTTGCAAGGCAAAGAAGACATTTTTATTGCTCAAATGATGCAAGTGATATGAATACCATGAAGTAATGGCCTGAATTTCCAGATGTCTAATTGCACTTGATTAGTAAAAGTAGCACATATTTCTGTTGCACCGCTTCTGTGTCTTTAATATCAGTATTAGGAGTGATGAATAGATCTTAGATCCCATATAGCTTATATTCTTAAGAATGTACCCTCCTTGTTAAAATATCAGCCACTATCAAGTGCATATGGTCTCGCGAAACATAGAGATGGGCGCTGGGAGTGGGCAATAGCCCCTGGTGTCTCTCCATCACCAAGATACCAACATGCAGCTGTAAGACATTCAGTCATATCCCTATTTTTTCTTAGTAAAAATGTTGTCCAGCGTGGTGTGTGTCTAATGCCTGTTCTTCTTGTGTTTAGGTTTTCGTGAATGCACGTCTTCATGTGTCAGGAGGTGCTCTTGGAGGTGGTCGGATGGTAGAGGACTCCTCAAGTGTTGCAGGTTCCAATTTTGAAATTTCGAAATTACCTTTTTTTTCAATATCAGTTTAACAATCTGGGTATGAAACCATGTATTCTGACCTCATAGTTTGTGCTGATGATTGGCAGAAATGTCTATAGGAAGTCGGTCTCTTTTAGTTTGTCTGAATGTTAACATGTAAAATGTTAAAGATCCTTTTTGTGGATTTCTAGTATTCATTGTCTAAAAAAGACCTTAACTATTGTAAGTACTTGAAAACTCCAATACTTTCAGTATTATAATTTTGCAAATCATAGCTTAAACATCACTTGCTAATTATGTCAATCTCTGCAAGATGTTTGAATAGCAAAACATTCCTGTAGTTCACTCTTGTCACCCATGGCTGCTGATATGAGCCAATTTTTCTGCCTCTTTTCCTAGCAGCCTAGCACAATTTTTCTGCCTCTTTTCCTAGCAGCCTAGCACTGAATTTATCTTTGGTCATTTAAAGTTATATCAGCAGACTCCTGCAATTTTCATATAACTTCGTACCATTCTACCTGATTCCAGTGCTAGACACGGCTGCTGGAGTTTGGTGCGACACGAAGTCAGTTGTCACAACTCCCAGGACAGGAAGATATAGTGCGGATGCAGCAGGAGGTGATGCTGCTGTTGAACTTACACGACGGTGTAGGCATGCAGCAGCTGCTGTTGGCGACTTAATATTCCTTTATGGAGGTTTACGGGGAGGTAAGCTGATAATTGTGCACAGAAACATGCATTTTCTTTCATGCAGTTCTATGAATCCAATCTCCCAAAGCTCCTCACTTTTGCTACTTGCTAGGTAACTTGTTTGCTATCATTAATTCTATATATTGCAAATCAACCAAGACCTATCCATTTATCTCCACATTGCATTTCGTGCATGTGTGCTGAGCTTTACACATTCAGAGTCTACTTGTTTCATACTTCTATTTGATTTATGAGCATGTGACCTCACAACCTATGTTTTTGCTTAGATGAAATGCCATATATTTTTTTCAATTCACCCTGATCAAATAAAATTAGTGTTCTCTGACATGAATGAACTTACTAAGGGTCCATCACGTGGTACTCCATGACGGACAATTACTTTACTTACAATTGTATATTGTTCACACCTTGGTCGTTTGGTACTTGTAGGATGATTGTACTCCCTCCGTCCGAAAATACTTGTCATCAAAATGGATAAAAAGAGATGTATCTAGAACTAAAATACGTCTAGTTGCATCCCCTTTTATACATTTTGATGACAAGTATTTCCGGACGGAGGGAGTATGTTTTATGTGAATGACGTTTACGATATTAGCATCCGCCCCTGCGAGTTATCAAATTCATTGTATGGTTAACAGATGCCGTGGACTGGTTGTCCCCAGAATGTAATGTCCAAATAAGTTGCCATTCATTTTGTTTTCTCTTGCTGTGTCATTTTTTTTCTCATTTACTATCCATTAGTTCTATCCTGAGCACATTAGGAATGACTGGCCACTACACTCTTTCTGTCGTACACATTCTTTGGGTTCTGAGGTTAGTTTTGTTGATAGTTCACATTATTACCGTTGTCATACTCCTTCATTCTTTTGTCTGAAGCACTTAAAAATATCTTCAATAATGTAGAATAATTTATATAGTTTTCAGTTGTATAAAGTACACTCGTATTTGCCTGTTCAGAATAATTGACTGTATTTATACTTTTATTTCGTAATGTTTAATGCTATCACATTTACCTATTTTGTGCTAACATCTTAGGATTACCAATGTAGGTGTATTGCTAGATGATCTTCTTGTGGCCGAAGATCTTGCTGCCGCAGAAACGACAACTGCTGCTAATCACGCAGCGGCAAGTGCAGCAGCTACTGACACACAAGCTGGAAAGGCACCTGGAAGATATGCTTACAATGATGAACGTACAAAACAGGCAGCTTCAGAATCAGCTCCAGATGGATCTGTAGTTCTTGGAACACCAGTTGCTCCTCCTCTTAATGGGGACATGTATACTGATATTAGCCCTGAGAACGCCGTGCCGCAGGGACAGAGGTACACTTCATTTGTTTCATGAGTGTGTTCTGTGATCTTTCATTAGCAAGTTGGCATTTGTTTCCAAATTATTATTTTGATTTTTTTGTCAAAATTAATTACATCACAGGAGATCAAGTAAAGGTGTTGATTACTTGGTCGAAGCATCAGCAGCAGAGGCAGAGGCAATTAGTGCTACTTTAGCTGCTGTAAAGGCTAGGCAGGTTAATGGTGAGGCAGAAGAGTTGTCTGACAAGGAGCAGTCTCCAGATTCTTCATCAAGCAACAAACATTCAAGTCTCATTAAACCAGACACTGCACTTTCAAATAACATGACACCTCCACCTGGTGTTCGGTTGCACCATAGAGCTGTGAGTACTGAATAGGCCATGTGTTGCATTTTCTTGTATCATTTGTAGTCCATTTGTTTTATTCGGCAGTTTATTTATATCAGGTCAGTGCACTAATACATTCGGCAGTGCTTGTTACCTGTGTAGCTAAAGCCGCTTTTGCATCACGTCAGATGACATGCTCTTTTTTTTCTTCTGACAGGTGGTAGTGGCTGCGGAAACTGGAGGTGCCTTAGGTGGCATGGTCAGACAGCTTTCGATTGACCAGTTTGAAAATGAAGGAAGAAGGGTCAGCTATGGCACACCTGAGAATGCAACTGCTGCAAGGAAGTTGCTTGACCGCCAGATGTCCATTAATAGTATTCCCAAAAAGGTACCGTTTCATATCCAAAATATGGCCACATTTGAATCAAAGTTAATTTGTGTTCTCTGGTCTAAAGCTAGGCATCTATGTACAAAAAACAAATAAATATCTGGTAGCTTATTTGCTATGGTAACGAGCCTTGGTGATGTAGAAGTTTTAGTTCTCAATATAGGCATTGGCTGTGATACTTACCGTTCTTCATGTCATATGTATATTCACTTCGTGTTCTGTCTGCTGCTATACATATCCAGGTGATTGCATCTCTGTTGAAACCTCGCGGCTGGAAGCCTCCCGTGCGAAGGCAGTTCTTCTTGGACTGCAATGAGATTGCAGATCTGTGTGACAGTGCTGAGAGAATATTTTCAAGTGAACCAAGTGTTTTGCAACTTAAAGCTCCCATTAAAATATTTGGTGATTTACATGGTCAATTTGGTGACCTTATGCGATTGTTTGATGAGTATGGTTCTCCTTCAACGGCTGGAGACATCGCGTAAGTTCTTGCTTTTGAGTGATAAAGATGTCACTTTTCTTAATTCTTTTGCTAATAGTTATGGTGCTTTTCAATATGCCAAACACCAAGAGAAATTTTGATGCCATATCTAATATTACCTCTCTCTCATAAAGCGTGTCTTAGATTTTTCTAGATACGGATGTATCTACCCTAAAACGTGTGTAGATACATCCGTACCTAGACAAATGTAAGACAAGCTTTTTGGGACGGAGGGAGTATTTTTGGGAACACCATATCTGATATATTTTCTTGGTGTACTAATCTCTAGAACTTCAACCCCGATTCAGAATTAGTTCTGTTCCCTGTTCGTTCTCTCTAATAAATATCACTGTCCCTTAATATAGTACTCCCTCCGTCCAGAAATACTTGTCGAAAGAATGGATGTATCTAGACATAACTTAGTTTTAGATACAACCATTTTTATTCATTTCTCCGACAAGTATTTTGGGACGGAGGGAGTAGTTTCGAGATGATATTTTGGAGGGGGTTAGTTTAGTCATCTTCAGCTTGCTTATTGTCTTGTCTTAACCTGCAGGTACATTGATTATCTTTTCTTGGGTGATTACGTGGATCGTGGGCAGCACAGTTTAGAAACTATGTCCCTCCTTCTTGCTTTGAAGGTAGTAATCAGCAACTTTTAGACCTGTTCTTCTATACCGTTTATTTAGATTGTAATATCTAAACAATTGTACATTTCAGGTTGAATATCCGCAAAACGTACATTTAATTCGTGGAAATCATGAGGCCGCTGATATTAATGCTTTATTTGGCTTCCGAATAGAGTGTATAGAGCGAATGGTAACTTTTTCTTTGTATACTGTATTTCGTCCAATATCACCTTTTATCTTTTCTTACATGTGTGTGTTCTTTGCTGAAAATATAGGGCGAAAGAGATGGCATCTGGACATGGCATCGTATGAATAGGCTATTTAACTGGCTTCCTTTGGCTGCACTCATAGAAAAGAAAATTATCTGTATGCATGGTGGTATCGGTCGCTCAATCAACCATGTAGAACAGATCGAGAATCTTCAAAGACCAATTACCATGGAAGCAGGCTCGGTTGTCCTCATGGATCTTCTATGGTCAGCATTTCAACAACTTACACTGATATTTACCCATAGCTGGAGTGTTTTGTTGATCCATGATCTTGCTGTGATGCTTACAGGTCTGATCCAACAGAAAATGACAGCGTTGAAGGATTAAGACCAAATGCTCGGGGGCCTGGTCTTGTTACATTTGGGGTTAGTACTCCCTATTCCTTACATTGATGAATTCATCTCCCCTTTCCTTTGTCCCCTTTGATTTCTGAAGCTAACACATGTTGTTGACACAGCCTGATCGTGTTATGGAGTTCTGTAACAACAACGACCTTCAATTAATTGTACGAGCACATGAGTGCGTGATGGATGGCTTTGAGCGCTTTGCTCAAGGCCACCTGATCACTCTTTTCTCAGCAACAAATTATTGCGGTGAGAATATGATTTAACAATATTTGGTCTCACTCTCTTGGCTCAGTTTGTGATAGATTTGCATGGTGTGCACGCAGGTACTGCAAACAATGCTGGTGCAATCTTAGTTTTGGGTAGAGATCTTGTAGTTGTTCCAAAACTAATTCATCCTTTGCCTCCTGCAATCACATCACCTGAGACCTCACCAGATCAGATCGAAGATACATGGATGCAGGTAAAACACTATTTTGTTGGAAAGACATACCTTCATTTGAACTAGCCAGATTGCTTTGGTCCATGTGTTGACTATGTTATACATTAAATGGCATTCAGGAGCTGAATGCAAATAGGCCAGCAACTCCAACCAGGGGCCGTCCCCAAGCAGCAGCAGCGGCAACGGCAAATGATCGAGGTGCTCTTGCCTGGATATAGTAGCTTCATCAGACATTGGTTAATATGATCCATCTGAAGTCTCACTCAGCGGAATCTTGCCCCTTCTCTGCACAAGAAAATGATTTATGTTCAAGAGACTGGTTTTAGCCCACAGCCATGCCAAAATAGAATCATCTACAAGAAAGTGGAAGTTACTACAAAGATGAGGAATATAACTTCATCTAGGTCAGCGCTAATTATGAGCTCTCCAAGCTGTTTCCCTAGCATGAGAAGTATGGCATATCAACTCGAGCTTCTCTGAAGATCCGCTGAGGCTTCACTTGTATATACCCAGCTTGCCGGTGGATATAATGGGGTTGTATGTGTTTTTTTTGCTTCCAATTGGAATGGCAAAAGGAAATAGTGTTATTGTACTAGGTATTCTTTCTGTTCCCTTTTGGGGGAGGGGGTCTAGGGTTCTGATTTTGCAAAGGTGTTGTTGAGTTGCCACAGGGACCGGATCCTGGTCTAGTCGTGTATAATAGCTCTGCCTGCTACTTTTGTCCGGCATGCCCACTGTAATTTCAGCCTGCCGCTGATGTGTACAATTTTTGTCTTCAAAGTTTTGGCCGTTGAGTGGAGGTCGTGATTTGATTTATTGGAGGCAAAAAGGGTGTTACTTCGTTGTTTTTGATGTGTACGAAATACCTTTTACTGAATGCTTGTTGAGGTGTTCTGGAATGGGAATCTGCTACCCTGAGCACCATGACTGCACCAAGTACAGGACACTTGGCTCATGTACTAAGAGGATGACATATGGGACCCAGCTTGTTACAAAGTTCACTTCCAATCGTGTACATGCCAGTCTACCATGATCACACCAAGTAGGCAACATTTGGCTCCTGTATTGAGAGCTTCACATATCTACGCCCTAAAGGGTGAAACTACACAAAGTAGGTGCAACTGACCCGAGCAATCGGGTAAGAAACATCACTCACGTCTGTCATGAATAATCTTACCATAGGTGGTCTAAAGAATGTCATACAAGTGTTCAACGGGGCGTGGGGTGCCCTTCTAGGACTATATTTTTAGACATTGTCATAGATTCCATCACCATTCAACCGGGATCCCTCCGTATACCAGGTCGTATGTAATAAAATAGAGCATTGCATTAAGGAACTTGATATATAATTAAAAATATATTCCCCTCACCTCTAGCTCATAACCGAGAAAACGGGTCAACAATACTATTATTCTTTTTTTGAGGGAACAATACTATTATTCTTAGTGGCCCAAATCCAATTATAAGCTTTTTCTCTCTTACTATCACCGAGGTACTTCCCTTAGACCCTTACCAAGATTTGCCACATCTAATGTGCATCACTCCACTATTTCATCTAAACCAAGGGATTAGAGTAATGATTCGGAGAATAAATTATGCATCTATAAGACATACAGAACACTGCATATAATCTGATCATGACGTAATAATTCATCACACAACGAAAGTAACCGCAAGAATTACAACATATAGATCACGATCATGTTACGAAGCTCATGTGATCTTTGTATTGAAGAATGAGGGAAGAGATTGCTACTTGGCCAGTTCTACAAACTCATAGTCCAGTGGTGATACGTCTCGAACTTATCTATAATTTTAATTATGTTCATGGTACTTTTATATTATTTTGGCACAATTTTATACCAATTTTTTGGACTAACCTATTAATTCAGTGCCTAGTGTCAGTTGTTATTTTTTCATGCTTTTGGACTTTCAGAAAATCACCATTTTCGAGGATGATTTTTTTGGAAAAATATTTCTAGAAGTTTCTAATCGAGGAGCCAGAGGGACCAGAGACCAATAGAGGGGGTATGTGTGAGCCCCACATGGCCCTGGCTCGCGGTCTAGGGTTGGGACAACGAGGTGGGGGTGCGTGGGCCCCATAGGGCACCCCTCCAACACATGTTTCTTTTGCCGCCTTACATTTTCCCGAAACCTCCCATAAGATTTATTAATGATTTTCTATGCCGCCGTCACCTCCTGTTCCGCGACGATCCAATCTGGAGGCATTTTCGATTACTCGGTCGAAGGGGGAATTCATCGTCGGAGCCATCTTCATCGCCCGTGTTGCCACCATGTCCATGTGTGAGTAGTCCTCCTTGGACTATGGGTCCATAACAGTATCTAGATGGCATCCTCTCTCCCTTGTTCGTCAACAAATATCACTTGAGCTGCCTAATATGATTGTGATTCATCTCATGTTATTAATGGTGTTTTGGTTGCATGTGTTGAATTGTCACTTTATGATTAGATTTATATATAGTTTATTTTGGATTCATATGAGCTCCTTGTTGCATGATTTATAGACATATATGCTCTCTGATCTATTAGTCTTTGCACTGGTCGTGTTTAGATGAATGATCTCCAAGAGGGAGTGTCCATGCTAGTTAGGTTTAACCTTGCAAGTAATATATCTCAGTGACAGAAAAAAAAACTTGTATTATGTCATTGCCAGCAATGATAAAAAATAGTTGTGTAGTTGTCTTGGTGATGAACTGGAGGTAAAGACAATATACTATCAACATTATGTCACCTTGCTTAATATGATGCTTCACTTTTACTTAATGCTTTGAGGTGCATGCTGGATAGTGGTCTCTAGTGGAGTATTAGTCATAGATGCAATTGTATAACGATCTATGAATATAAGGACGTAATGCCCTGATACATCCATTTTGCATCACTTTTCCTTATTATAATTTACTCATTATCAATGATATTTAACACATTATTGCTCAATTCTAATGTTTTGCATCACTTTTTCTTATTATAATTTACTCTTTATCAATGATATTTAACACATTATTGCTCAATTTTAATGCCTTTTTTCCTTTCAATTTGCATGTAATACATGGAGAGGGAAATTCTCAGGAAAACATCGGCCAATTGGAAAACAGGGGCGAAACAACAACATAAGAAAACATATTTTTTCGGAGCAAAGGCTGAAAATTTTACTAATTTTCCAAAGAAAAGGCTGATAATTTTACTAAATTATTTTCGGAGGAAAAGGAACTGGTAGCTAGAAGTGGGGACAGAGGGGAGACACTGAGGCTCCACGCGGCCTGGCCACACGCCCCTTGGCGGAGGCCCTATTTTTTCGCTTCTTGATGCCCTTTGGCTCTAAATTCTATTCTAACCTAAAACTTCTTTGGATTTAATCCGGGGTTTTTCCACCACCGCTGCGAGGCGGAGCACTTTTGCCCTCTAGAGGCTGATTCTGCCAAAGATCCATCCTGAGGGAGGGGGTACTCAAAGCCATCGTCCTCACCAACACTCGAATCATCATTGAGATCATCATCTCCATCAACATCTTCATCAGCACTGTCATCTTCATCAACTACCTTCACCCCATCTTTCTGTTCTATGAACTTTTACCTCAGATCCTTTGCCGAGTATAGTTTCTGGTGTCGATTACTCCTTGTAGTTGATGCTTAGAAGTTTTATTGGTGAAAGATTCATATGTTCAGATTGTTATTCATATATTCATCTACACTAATCATGATCCTTATGATGTGTTGTGAGTAGTCCGTTACGTTCTCGAGGACACGTGATAGACCTTGTTGCTAGTAATCTTGTGAAGTTGGATCTAGTTTAATGTTTTGATATTATGTTTTCATGTAACTTTCTAAAGGCGGCGTGCGAACATTGACAACATATCACTTCACCTTTAAGGGCCCAGAGGAGTAGATCGTGTGATTAGTTTGTTCGTGGATGGGTGGCAAGAGTGACAGATATTACCATACGCTAAGTTTAAGAACTGTTGCATGAGGGGTGTTGGAACCCTAGAATTTATTGCTATGGTTAGATGTTATACTAATTATTCTTGTATTTGCAGATGCTTGTGGGTATAATCCTAACTATGTTGTTTGTTCATGCAAGAACATCACATAATGATTGCTTCCACCGCACAACAAATTTTCAAAGCAGTGAATGGTAACTCAATGGATCTTGATGGAAGTAACTTGGTGGAACTCACATGTGTCCTCGAGAATGCCTTGATACCTATAAGTTAAAAAATGGCTTGTCCTTAGCATAATTAAGGATTGACCACTTGCTTCACTGTTGCAATTTTGTTACTATTTACTTTACGTCATTCACTCTTTCTTTCAGAAAAACCACAACCACTCATGTAGCTTTACAGTGAACTTTTGCTAGTTTCCATCAACCAATTCCTTTTGCTCCTCATTGCGTTCGATACTCTTATTAAAAAGGCTATGATGGATCCCTCACACTTGTGGGTTATCAAGACTCCTTTTTGGTGTTGTTGCCGGGGAGTGTAGCACTCTTGGTAAGTGAAATTTGGTAAGAGAAACATTTACTGTGCTTCCATTTTCTAATTCTCGCTTGCTATTTTATTTCATTATGGATTTGCTTGCTGCGAATGACTTGTTTAGAGGGGTGATACGTCTTAAACGATCTACAATTTTTGATTGTTAAATGCTATTGTTACCATTTTTATATAATTTTTTATTGTTTTTACATTATTTTTATGGCCTAATTAATTAATTCAGTGCCCAATGCAAGTTCCTGTTTTTTGCTCCCTCCGTTCGAAAAAGCTTGTCCCAAGCTTGTCTCTCAAATGAATGTATCTAGCACTAACTTGGTGCTAGATACATCCATCTGAGGGACAAGTTTTTTCGAACAGATGGAGTACTTGTTTTTGGTTTTGCAGGAAATCAATACCCACGGAGGTCAAAATACGTTGCCGATTTAGCATGATTTTTTGGGAAACAAGAAACACTAGAAGCTTCAGGAAGCAATGAGAGGACCCACGAGGATCCCACATGGACACATGACGCGACAGGGGGTAGCCGCCCCACCTATCCATGTGGGCCCCCTGGATACCTCCTTAGTCCAATTTCACCGCCATAATTCCCCATGAGTACAAAGACCATCTGTCGTACCTCTAGAAGATTTTTATCGCCGTCACAATCCTCTGCTCCGAAGAGACCCCATCTGGAGTCCCGTTCCGGAGTTCTGCCGGAGGGGGAAGCCATTGCCAGGAGGCTCTTCATTAACCTTGTATCCTCCATCACCATGTGTGAGTAGTTCCTTCAGGACCTATGGGTCCATAGTAGTAGCTAGATGGTTCTCTCTCTCTCTTTTGGATCTTCAATACCATGTTCCCCTTCTTCCTTATATGATTGGGATCAATCCGATATAATTTTGTGGCTTGTTTGTAGTGCAGAATCGGGCTATAGCTCCGGTTCGTAAGGGCCTTCAGTGCCGGTTCTGTATCCGGCACTAAAGGGTGGGGACTAAAGCCCCCTCTTTAGTACCGGTTTTGCACGACTAAACGGCCACCACGTGGCACGAGCCAGGGCCGGGTGCGGGGAGACCTTTAGTACCAGTTTGTAACACCAACCAGTACTAAAAAGTTTGGGATTTTTTGGTTTTATTATTTATTTTTCCTTTAATTTTGTGTTTTCCATTTAATTCTTTTTCGTTTGCTGGTATTTTACGATACTACATATTGT
>NC_057807.1:556641156-556673148 GCF_018294505.1 Triticum aestivum
ATATATATATATATATATATATATATATATATATATATATATATCATCGAATGTCTCACAACCACACGCACCATATTATTCACACATATACACATGTATATATATATACAGTTTTTCCTACATGTTGCCTTCAGAGCCAGTGGCATTTGACTTGGTGCCTTCGGAGCACGATGACAATTGGGAGTGGTTCATTGGGGCGGTAGCTCGTAATAGAATCCCCCTTTGGGATCTATGACCTCGTCGAGCCAAAATCCCACTATTTCTTCTTGAAGTGCTCGTATGCGCTACACTGGCAGGAGCTTATCCCGCACCGATTCAAACTGTTAAGAAGGAGATCAATATGCATGTGTATTAGTTATGTGACTAGATATCGATAATGGTGTAAAAAATGTGAATATTGTTCTGTCAAACGTACCCATAGCTGTCTATCAGTTTTTGAAAGTGCGTTAGGGGGGGTGAATAGGCGATTTTTATGAATTCTTCACTGAGGAATTTGCCGGTGAGGAAATTCCTTAGCGAAGAACTACTTGCAGCGGAATAAGTACTCAAAAGTAAACATAACATAACACAAGCATGGTCATCATGATGAAATGAAGACAAGCATAGAGTACAGAAAGCGTAAACACATGATAACACAGGATGAGGACAAACAGACTGAAGAAATTGAACTGAGGAAATTGAGAAAGTCTTCAGTCAAAGTCCTCGAACAGATATGAACAAGACCATAACACAGTAATGAGGAAATGAAGAGGAAATAGAACCAGTTAGCTCGGTGAAGACAATGATTTGGTAGACCAGTTCCAACTGTTGTGACAGTTGTACGTCTGGTTGGAGCGACTAGGTATTTAAACCTGAGGACACACAGTCCCGGACATCCAGTCCTGAACACACAGTCCAGGACATACAGTCCTCACCGTATTATCCTTGAACTAAGGTCACACAGACCTCGTCCAATCACTCGTGGTAAGTCTTCAGGTGACTTCTAAACCTTCACAGACTCGGTCACCCAGCGATCCACAATTCCTCTTGGATGCTCTAGGCCTTGACACCTAACCATCTGGAAGAAGCACAGTCTTCAAAGGTAACAAGCGCCGGATCCACGCATGATCAATCTCTTCAGTGATGCTCAATCACTTTGGGTTTGAAGGTGTTTGGGTTTGGATTTTCCTCACTCGATGATTTTCACTCAAAGTCCTCGGAGGATAGGATGCTCTCAAATGACAAGTGTCAGTTTCTCTCGGAGCAGCCAACCAGCTAGTGGTTGTAGGGGGCGGCTATTTATAGCCTAGGGAGCATCCCGACATGATAAGACATAAATGCCCTTCAATGATATGACCGTTAGGTGGGTAGATATTTTGGGACAGCTGGCGCGTAGCACAACAACGTTCGGAATTTTGACTCTCAAATTCCTCAGGGCTATCATGTTCCTCACTGTGTAGGCAATCCATACTGGCGAATTCCTAACTCCTCAGTCAGAACAAATTCATCAGCAACCAGAAGAACTTCGTCTTTGTTACTGAAGAAATTGACTGATCTGTATGAGATTTCAATGGCTTCACTCGAAGGGTTTGGTAGGTGTAGGATTTTGAGTTGAGCACACATGGAAATTTTTCCTTAGTATTTCCTCGACCCCCTTTAACAGTACGGTGTTTCATATGACTCAAGAAACAAAAAATGAAACTACGAAAACAAAAGTCTTCACGCTTCATGTTTCTCGAATGAATTCCAAGTCTTCAAGGTCACACCAATTTCTTCACTTTCAAAGTCTTCAGAAAGTCTGCAGAAATACAAAGTCTTCAGTTGAAGAACTTCATTTTTAGGGGTCGACTTTCTCTGTAATTATCAAACTCCTCATAGACTTATAGACCTGTGTACACTCACAAACGCATTAGTCCCTTAACCTATAAGTCTTCAATACACCAAAATCACTAAGGGGCACTAGATGCACTTACAATCTCCCCCTTTTTGGTGATTGATGACAATATAGGTTAAGTTTTCAATGGGGATAAACATATGAAGTGTAAATACTGATATTGAGGAATTTGATTGCAAGATATAGAAGAACTCCCCCTGAAGATGTGCATAGTGAGGAATTTGCTTTTGAAGCAATGCACGCTTGAAGAGTAAAATCATGGAGATCTCCCCCTATATCTTATAATTCATACACGCATTTGACATATAATATGAAGAATTTGAAATGCATGATGAAATATGGTGACTGATGTAATCCAACATGCGTGTAATGACATTAATGAGGAAAATGAGGAATAAGCATGCAGAAGAACTCAACAAAAGTATCAGGCCACCATAGAGTTTAAGTTTACAACTCGATCCAGCAAAGTCATCAGAAGAACGAGAGTTGTAACTCAGCCAAAAATGCCCATATAAGATAGACCCGCTTGAAGACTAACTCAAATTTCTCCCCCTTTGTCATCGAATGACCAAAAGGGTTGAAAATGAGGACTAACGCCCCTGAAGAATATCATGATGATGAAGGAGCGCCAGTGTTGTTGGGGCCGTGTGTCGTTGTAGGGCTTGCCGTTGTGTCGTCCAAGTCTTCATACTCGTCCATGTCGCGTGATGAAGAATATGAACTGGCTACCAAGGAAGGAACCTTGACCTTCTTGTATTTCTTCAATGCAGGAGCAGACCAGTCAAAATCTTCCTTGAGACCCATTTTCTTCAGATCTGCTTCACCATATATATGTGACAGAATAGCCCAGGTGCGACCGAAGACTTCATGGAGGTAGTAATGGTTTTTCTTCACTGCATTATGTGCAGCAGTCATGTTGTGAAGAATAGAACCAAACTGATGCTTAACCCATTTGTGGTTTCGATCCACCTTCTGGTGAAGACTAAGAAGCAGCTCACGACCAGTCATCACACGAGGAGCAGTGGCTTGAGGATTTGACTTGGGTGCATTGGCAGCAGAATCATGAGTGGCAGAGCCATCATTGGTGGAATAAGATGCAGCTTTGCGAAACTGATCATCCAATGGACGAATGCCTTCATCAAAAATAGCAGTGGCCTTGCCCTTTTCGTCAGCTGAGGAAAATGTCCGCTTGAGGACTCCCCTAGGGGGCAAGTAGCTGCCATGGTTGAGTGTATCAGCTTTGTAGTTGAGTGAAGACCTTGTTCTGATGAATCTCATAATCCAAGGAGCATAAGGCTTCAGCTCAAATGGAGAAAGTGCAACATTTGCCAGAGTCCTCATGAAGAAATCATGATAATTGACAGGATGCCATGCATGATGTTGAATAGCAGATTCTTCATGATGCCAACAATTTCCTCATCAGATTAGTCGTGGCCTTTGATAGGACTCAAAGTCTTCGTCAGAATGCGATAGACTGTTCTTGGCACATACAACAATTCCTTCACGAGGATTTTGGTCCTTGGGGCTTGACCTGGCTTTAGAGGCTTCATTAGCACTTGCATGTAATGAGCAGTAAGTTCAGGTTGGTACAGACAACGAGCACCTTCAGGTGGAGGACTGATTGGCAGGGCATGAGTAATTCAGAGGCCGGTGCCTTATAATGGGTGTTTTCGGTCATCCAGTCTAACACCCAAGTGTTGATATCATCAGCATCACCTGTGACGTGCAGCGTTGCGTAGAACTGAAGAATAAGCTCTTCATTCCAATCAACAATGTCAGAGCAAAAGTTGAGCAATCCTGCATCGTGAATCATACTAAGGACTAGAGAGAAGCAAGACATTGATTCCATATCCACGTGAGGAATATGCTCGTGGTTGAAGACTTTGTCTTTGTTGAAAAGCAGTGAAGAATAGAAATTGGCCTGGCTGGCAGTTCAAAAGCGCTTCCTTCTAAGACGAGCAAAGTCATAAGGATTATAATCAGTGAAGAACACGTGCTCGCCGAAGAAGTCATCAACCTTGAATTTCTGATTCTTCGAGAAGGGATTATTTGGCTTGGGCTGAGGAGTATCAGTTAATTGCATCACCACCTCAGGAATCGCAATCTCAGGATTCATAGGCTGAGGAATTTCAGGCTCTTCTTCAGTTGTAGCCTGGGTCATCAATTCTTCATTGACATTTTCATCAGCACTAGTGGCTGGAATCTCTTCATGGACAGATGGGGTTGCATGAGGTTCTTCAGATCCCATTTGTACTTTAGTAGCAATAGGGGACTGAGGAATTTGTTGAAGTGGAGTGAACAGTGGAGAGTTGGGGTGCCGACTTTCCCAAAAGTCATCATTCGGCACGAGAGTGGTACAACCAATGTCCACTTCTTCATCTGCCATTTGTTCAACGCCGACCTCTTCAGCAGTAAACTGAGGCATAGGCGAGGAGACAACAGGTGTTGAAGGGATTGCATCCACTTCAATTTCTTCATCCAACTGCTCTGACGAAGCAACAAAAGGAATTTCTTCATCTGATTCACTTGGAATCACATAATCTTCATTAAAAGGAACAAGGTCCTTTGATGACATGGATGAGACAGGAACAACATCAATTGGGTTGTCAATTGAGCTTGTCAAAGGCTTCATCTTCTTTGGAGCTGAAGAATCTGATGAAGTTGATGCCTTCCTTTTCTTCACTGTTGCACGCTCTGCAGCCTTGGTCTTCTTCACATCTGATGTAGATGGAAGGATTGGAGTTGGCGTTGGCGTTGGTGCAGGAGGAGCGGAGGAATTTGATTCATTTTCTTCAAGCACAAGTGATGCAGTTGCCCCGACTTCTTCATTTTCTTCAGGCGCAACACTAGTGGATGCCCTGGCAATTTCTTCAGTGGCTGGAATGCAGTCATCAACCCTGGTACTTTCATTTTGTTCAGCAGCCTGATTGTCATCAACGGTGCTAGCATGTTCTTCAGTAGGTTGGACAGATGCTTCAGCTGGAGTGACTTCAATGCGCACAGGAGCAACAACACCTAAAGTGAATGTCTTCGTCAGCTTGACGAACCGGACCTTGGCGCCCTTCCAGTCAGCCTTGTAGGCTTCAAATTCTTTGCTGAGCTTCTTGATTTCAGCTTGCAGCGCAATAAGCTGCTCAGGCGAAAGATTGAGGACGTTGTCCTTTAGGTAGCGCTGCTTCTTGTACTGCGCTTTCTTCAATGACCTTGCTTGGTCATACTTCCATTTTTCTTCTTCAATTAAGGAAGTCAAGACATGACTTTGACCAGGAGTGAGGTTCATTTCCGGCAAAGGTGTGTTCGGGTCCTTGTGCCATAGATTAATGAAATATAGGATCAACTTCGGATCCAGTAACATTGGCACATTGCTGCCTTTGGCTCTAGCGGCCTTGACCTGCCTGTCTCTGATGATTTCGGCAAGTTCTTCATCATCAGCCTCATCATCATCAGATGGCACTTGAAAAGCGACCTGCTTCTTGTGAGGACTTGGTCGAGGGCCTCGTCCAGTAGTGGCCTTTTCCTTCAACAAAGAGGGGCCAGTTGAGGAATCTGATGCAGCTAAGAAACTTGCAGACGCTCCTGAGGCAATTGAGATGCCTGTAGTCCTTTGGCACGTGGCGAGATGCACAGGTGCAGAGGATTTAGTTGGAGCAGCTGTGGACTTTGTCGGAGAAACTGAATACTTTGAAGGAGAAGGAGCAGTTTGAGGATTTAGCCGTGAGGGCTTTGAAGAATCTGGCCGTGAGGGCATAGCTGAGGAACTTGGCTTGTGAGCAGGCTTCTTAGCCATGGCCTTCTTCGGCTTGATTGCAGAGGCCTCAACAGCTATAGCACCAGCAGCAGAGTCTTCATTGAATTTCCTCACAGCTTCTTTTGCCTGTTTGGCCAGTTTGGCCTGGCGCTTTGCCCATTCATCAGGATAATCCTCACCGCGCTTGAGGCTGGTGGGATCTGCCAATTGGCCAGGTGCCAACGGAGGTCTTGGGCATGGAGGGTTGAGAGCGAATTTCTTCATATACTTGGGAGTAACATATCTGTACTCCCTCCATTCCCGTGCCCATCTCCTCTCTATCCTTTGTATGCGCACCTTGCGCTGATTTTTGTCCTCTTTGCCAAATTTGGCCTCATCAGGAGTGCAATAATCCTTGTATATGTCATCAGGGATCTCGAAAGCAGTATTGACCTCAGGCCTCTTTCCACCCTTCTGTGGCTTCTTACCATCATCCATTTTCTTCAGCTGAGGAATGTGAACAATGGAATTTTCTGAAGATGTATGCAACTTTTCTTCGAGGAACGCTGTCGGTGTCAAAACCGGCGGATCTCGGGTAGGGGGTCCCTAACTGTGCGTCTAGGCGGATGGTAACAGGAGACAAGGGACACGATGTTTTACCCAGGTTCGGGCCCTCTTGATGGAGGTAAAACCCTACATCCTGCTTGATTAATATTGATGATGTGTGTTACAAGAGTGGATCTACCACGAGATCAAGGAGGCTAAACCCTAGAAGCTAGCCTATGGTATGATTGTTGTTCGTCCTATGGACTAAAGCCATCTGGTTTATATAGACACCGAAGAGGGCTAGGGTTACACAGAGTCGGTTACAATGGTAGGAGATCTACATATCCGTATCGCCAAGCTTGCCTTCCACGCCAAGGAAAGTCCCATCCGGACACGGGACGGAGTCTTCAATCTTGTATCTTCATAGTCTTGGAGTCCGGCCGATGATGATAGTTCGGCTATCCGGACACCCCCTAGTCCAGGACTCCCTCAGTAGCCCCTGAACCAGGCTTCAATGACGATGAGTCCGGCACGCATATTGTCTTCGGCATTGCAAGGCGGGTTCCTCCTCCGAATAATTTATAGAAGATTGTGAACACCAGGATAGTGTCCGGCTCTGCAAAAATAAATTCCACATACCACCGTAGGGAGAATAATATTTCACCAGTTCAATCTGCTGACGCGTTTTGTGGCGTGACATCACACCACTACCAAGCCTTTACTTGAATTGTTTTTATTGCACCACCTCAGCACATTTAGCGAAGCGGTTTCCTTGGCACGTCTCGTCGAAGCAAAGATTGTGTTCCCCTTATTCCAGGATTCCCATCAATACAGATGTGGGTAACCCAACCGCGCCCGTTGCCACGCCCCCTCCATCGAAGGCAGGTCCCAAACGGTCACGGAGACGACTCTTGGTATTCTTCCTCTTTATAATGAGACCAAGGCCCGTTCTTTTCCTTCAATCCTCTATCAAATCCGCGCCTCGCCCCGAGTTCCAACACCTAGGGCTCCAGATTCGGGTACCTTCGATCTTCGACAATGTCCGGCCCTGACCTACGAGGCCGGTGGATGCCCTCCTCCATCACGGAAGAGGACGTGCTAAAGCTGAGAGACGCCAGGTACTTAACCTATGAGATTTCACATAGGCTTCCTGCCCGAGGGCAAGTTATTCCGACTCCCGAGCTTGGCGAGAGTGTCGTGTTCGTGTCTCACCTCCGTCGGGGTTTAGGCTTCCCGACGGATCCCTTCGTGAGGGGGCTCATGTTTTACTATGGGCTGGAATTCCATGACTTGGCTCCGGAGTCCATCCTCCACATCTCATCATTCATTGTCGCCTGCGAAGCCTTCCTCCGCACTACCCCTCACTTCGGCTTGTGGCTCAAAACCTTCAACATGGAGCCGAAGATGATTGAGGGGCGTCAGGCAGAGTGCGGCGGGGCGGTTATAAGCAAGAGGGCCGATGCTCCATGGCCCGAGGGCTCTTTTCAGGAGGAGCTCGGCTTGTGGCAACATGAGTGGTTCTATATCACCGCTCCCAGGGGCAGCAGGCAGAGGCCGCCGCCCGTCTTCCGCTCGGGCCCTCCATAATAGCTGAGGTCATGGGTCAACAAGGGACGTGACTGGGGGCCGTCCAAAGACGTACCCTTGTTGCAGGACCGGATTCGAGGCCTCCAAGAAAGGGAGATCAATCTGGTCGCAGTGGTACAGGTTATGTTGATCCGGCGTCTACTGCCCTGCAAACGTCGCCCCCTCCGCCTGTGGGAATTTAATCCGGAGGGGCCACAAGCTCTTCAACACTTCATGGGTTTGACACCCGCGGAGATGTACAAACTGTTCTTCGGATCGCAAGAGATGCATCCGGAATTGACCGAGGATGCTGGCCTAAGCTGCAATCGCCCGGATACCCAAGTAAGTAGCCCCGTGTCCGGACACATCGTCCATTTATTTATCGTGGGTTTGCCTTTTAACCAGCTATCCCTTGGACAGGAGTGGATAGTGCAAGCAAAACTGATACGGTGTTCGGCCCCCCCTCCCTGAGACCACGCAGGATCCCGTGTTAATCAAAATGTTGGAGGTTGCACCTTCGAAGGAGGGCGAAGGGGGGCACAGGGGAACTACCACCTCCACCAAGGAGGCTTTCAGTAAGGGAGGAATCGAGAGTCCCTCCTTCCAGGGGGAGAAGAGGACTGCTTCCGAAGACCCAGAGGCCAAGGCCTCAAAGCGGGGAAAGAAATCTGTACCGGAAGGTCCTGTGCTGGGAAGAGCCCCGGCCGTACTGTCTCCTCGGAGGAATCAACCCTCTAGCGAGCCGTAAGTAAAAAAAGGGGGGATTTTGTTATAGTGGACACCCCTGCTTAATTTCTAAGGGTAACCGAAGTTTTCACCTTGTAGTTCGGATCTCAGCCCATCTCAGCACAGCTCATCTTCGGGAGACCTTCGTCCGGAGATGATGGAGAGCGAAACGCCTCCATCTGCCGCCCCGTCGTGCGGGGCGGGCGATCCTGAGGTGTCGTCACGGAGGGTCTCCCCGAGTCCGGCGGGGCCGGAGAGTTCGGTACCCATTGGAGTACAGCCGGTGGAGCTGCATGATTTGCTCAAGAGGGCGTCCATCTCAGAAGATCACCACACATTAATGAGTAGGGTGATTGAGAGGATCTCGTCCACCGAAAGCGGGTTGTGTGAGGCCGTCGGAAGTTTGCTGACGGGGTTTGAGGTACGCAAAAAATGACATACCTTTTGACAGTTTTGCACATGAAGTGCGCCCTGTATAGATAGTAGCCCCTGAGACTTGGTATGCTGTCGAAAGCGACAGCGTGCCGAGGATCATAATCTCAGTTATAGATTGTCACCTTTCCTATGCAGGTGGTGGAACGTTCGGTGGCCAGCCGGACTGATGGATTTGCCGAGCTGAAGAGGCAACTCGACGTTGCGGATGCGGACATCTCGCTGGTCAATAAACGACTTGATGAGTCACAAGGTATGTGGTTGCTCCACGGTCGCCTAGTAAGGGAGCTGACGCCCATTCCTTACAATTTGTATGCTTGATGCAGATGGCGCTGCTGCTGTGGAAGACCTTCGAGCAGAGCTTGCTCGGGCCAAGGAGCAAGCCAGAAAAAGCGAGGCGGCTGCCTCGAAGGCAGCGGAAGAGCTAGAAGCCGAGAAGGCTGCTCACTGCCGAAGCAGGGAAGAGATGGCCGGAATGGCCGCGAAATTAAAAGTTTCTACCGACCGCCAGGAGGTTCTTGAAAGAGAACGCCGAGCGGAGCAAGAGGACCTGAAGAAGGCCGACGACGAAGCCAAGGATGCCCGTAGTGCAATGCGGGCTATGAAGGAGGAACTGCGTCAGGTCGAAGACATTGTGGCTGGAAAGCCCTTTATGCTGCGTAGGAAGTTCACGGATCCGAAGTATGCTCAGCTGGGCCGATTGTACAGTGTGGAGGATCCTTATCTGGACTTGGCAGCGAGTGCGGCGGACGCAGTCGTGCACTTCCGAAGCGAGAAGGATCACGAAATGGGCTGGTCTCAATTCCATAGTCCGGAGCGTCCACTTCCGTTGAGTGATCGACTGGTTGAGTGGGCTGAGCTGAATAGATTGTCCGGACTTGCCATGACGGATGTGGTCGCTCATCTGTGGCCGGGAAGGCCCAAGCCAAAGAGTTATTTTGGCCTGTTGCAGCAATTCCTTGGGGCGGTGCCGCGTATTGGGGCGATGAAGCGGTCGGCGTGCATAGAAGGTGCACGGATGGCTCTCGCCCGTGGTAAGACATACTGGGCGGAGATGGATGCCACCGCTGTTGCATCCCGGGGTTCGGACGAAAGCCGATTCCCCACCGAGCACTATTTTGAGGAAGTCCTGCAGGGCGCTCGTTTAATAGAGTCGCAATGCTCGAAAGATGTTATGTTTGAATGACATGTATGATTTCTGAGATCATGTTTATAATGCAATAGCTTTTTATACTTGTGTGTTCAAGTATTGAACTATCTCCTGTGCGGCCGTACATGTATGTATAATCTGAAAGATGGCAGTCTTTGGCTTCAGCCCCCACGCACATGGTGCGGGGGTGTTTGCAAAAAGAAAAGCGCTTTTTCACACTTAATCCAACGTCTTGGTCCTTTTAAGGAGGTGATAGCGTAGCAAACTAGGCAACCGGACTATAATGCTTTATCACTTTCACTTAGCCATAGGAGCTCGAATGTGGGGCTACTATATAGCCCCTGGCGGCACCGCTCTTCTCCGAACTCGGGGCGCGTATGTGCCTGACCGGGAAGCGGTCCTTCGTCAAAGCGGAGGAATTCTAAACATTCCAATGGTCGATCGAGTGGTTGACCAGTCTCTCGCTATATCATGACAGTCAGTTTTCGGCTTTTTCTACTGAGGTGCTCGCCCGGCCGAACCGGGGCACAATTGCAGTAGTTCTCCTGGTGCCGCGTTAGTCAATGATATGGAACGTAAGGCAGCAAAACACAGGAGCCGGGCAAACCCAACATTTGACCAAAGACATGATTCGGAGCTGATGCATATAAGGCCTAACTCGAGACGCCGAACACTCCCTGAGGTGTTCGGTCTTTATGATACCGGGCAGAACAATGCCCTAAGCCCCTAGTGTCCAGGTACAGGCGGGAACTTCTGACACGGCTGATGCCAAAACACCAGCCTCCTCCTCGGCTATGGTAGGAATCCGGGGGATGTGTATCAACAAGAGACAGTAAGAAAGGTTTACGCAGGGTCTTAATCTGAAAAGAATCCTTGCAACGGGTCCCTGCTGCACGTCTGCGCCTGTATCTCCGTTGTGCTATATCCTGGACAGGTGTAGCACGTGCTTCATCTGTAAAAGATAAGGACTTAGTTTCTAAGAAATATCGTGCAAAGGTTGTATTAAAATAAAGTATAATTTGGAAGATGAAGAAAGTTGAGCGTTATTGGCTCTCATCATTTATACGCGCGGCCCCTTATAAAGGGGGTATGCGGCTGGGAAGCCCCTTGTTTATTTACGCCAGACTCGGCTAACCGTGTCCGGGGTCTGAATGACCTGTTTTTAGGGGCCTTGACCTGCAAGGTCGGAGTGGCTGTCAAGGCAGCCCCACGCTCTCCATGGTCGAGGAACACTAAGAGTTACTTTTTAATGAGATTATGCCGCGTGGACCGGGCGTTGTAAGTATAAGAGACGTGTAATTGCGTTAAAGCGGGCGAAAGCTTTGCGTCCCAGTAGTGCTCGATGGCCACTGTAAAATGGGGCGATATGGAGAGTGAGCTTTTCGCGATGAAGGTTGTCGGATGAACCGAACACAACCTCTAGTGGTACAGAGCCCGTATGATTGGCTTGAAGGCCTGGCGTCACTCCTTTGAAGGAAGTGCTGTTATGGCGAATTTTGGTAGGGTCTATCCCCATTCTGCAGACGGTGTCCTGGTATGGCAGGTGCCGCGCTGTGTTTTCGTGTTATCACATGAAGTGAGTTCACTGTTTTGACTTCTAGTGGGAAAGTCCTATGTTTTCCGGAGTGCTGCTTTTGGGGTTCGTCACTTTCGCTTGGTGTGTCGAGCCCCTTGTGTTCGGCGTTAAGTCGGCCGGACTGCTTGAAGACCCAACAATCTCTGTGGGTATGGTTTGCAGGCTTCCCGGAGGTACCATGTATTTGACATAGCCTATCCAGAATCTTGTTTAGGTTGGATAGCTCGTCATTGTTGTCCTTGAGGGGCAGTGTTTTGTTGTTCGACCAAGAGCTTTTGAATCCGGCGTTGACCGCCGTACTGTTTGGGCCATTTTCCTTATTCCGGCGCTGATCTTTTCTGCGTCGTGATTTCCCATTTCCATCCCTGACTTCGGATGTACTCGGGTCGCTGGTGCTACATCTAGCCAGCCAGCTGTCTTCCCCCGCGCAAAAGCGGGTCATGAGGCTTGTTAGTGTGGCCATTGTTCTTGGTTTTTCCTGGCCGAGGTGTCTGGCGAGCCATTCGTCTCGGATGTTGTGTTTAAAGGCTGCTAAGGCTTCAGCGTCCGGACAGTCGACTATTTGGTTCTTTTTAGTGAGGAACCTGTTCCAGAATTTGCATGCTGACTCTCCGGGCTGTTGAGTTATGCGACTTAAATTGTCTGCATCCGGAGGGCGGACATAAGTCCCCTGAAAATTTGCTCAAAACGCATCCTCAAGCTCTTCCCAACTTCCAATAGTATTTTCTAGGAGGCTTTTAAGCCAATGCCGAGCTGGCCCTTTGAGCTTGAGGGGTAGGTATTTTATGGCATGGAGATCATCTCCTCTGTCCATATGTATGTGTAGGATATAATCCTCAATCCAGACTCCGGGGTCTGTTGTTCCGTCATATGCCTCTATGTTTACGGGTTTGAATCCCACTGGAAATCCATGATCCAGTACCTCGTCGGTGAAACATAGTGGGTGTGCGGCGCCCCTGTATTTGGGTGTGCCGTTGTCTTCAAATGCTCGGCGGGTTATGTTGCTTCCTGGAGTCTTCTTTTTTAGCCCATAGATAGACCTGGCTGGGTCATCCTTTTTCCGAGGATCTTTATGCTGATCGTGTGCCGGCTTGTGTGCGGCGCCCCTTGTTGCTCTTGGCCTGTCATCTGGTCGTCTATCCGGCCAGGCGGCTTCTTTCTTTTTTGACTGCGGGGGCTCTAAGGTCTCCTCGTCAAATTCGGGCAACAACTTGCGCTTCGGGTAGCTCTTTGTCTGGTGACTAGCGCCATATTTATTTGCGGTGTTGAGTACTTTGCTCCATCTCATTCTGAGTGTGTCCTCCGCTGTTTTGAGCTTCCGCTTTTGCTTCTTCAAACTTCTTGCAGTGGCGACGAGCCTTTTATGAAGGTTCGTATGCTCTGGTGATGTGAGATCGTCTTCGCCGGGGATGGGTTGCTTGTCCAGTTCATCATGTTCGGATGGCTACTTGGTGGTATGTGCGTCGTCCACTGCTTCGCCCTGCTCTAGGGCCGGGTCCGTATGGGTGCCGTTTTTATCGAGGCCGGTCTTCGGGCGGCGCTTGCGTCGCCGTTTTGGTTGTTTGTTGGGGGAGTTGTCCTTCGCCACGTCCCGTTTTTCCTCATTGTCGCTTCCTTTTGGTGTATCCACCATGTATACGTCGTGAGTTGGGGTGGCTTTCCAGTGCTCGTTAGGCGTTGGTTCTTGGTCGTCTCCGGCGTCGTCGTCCATACCGTCAATGTCTTCAGAGTCGTAATCTAGCATGTCGGTTAGATCGTCGACAGTGGCTACCAAGTGGGTGGTGGGTGGGCTTTGAATTTCTTCGTTGTACGCATCCCAACCGTCCTGGCCGCAGTCTGGCCAGGGCTCTCCTGATAACAAGAGATACTTTAGCGAACTCAAGATGTCGCCAAAAGGTGAGTGTTGAAAGATGTCCGCTGCGGTGAACTCCATGATCGGCGCCCAATCGGATTCGATCGGAGGGGGCGCGGGAGGTTCGGAGTCCGGCAAGGAGTCCGGCACCTCGGAGTCACGAGCTTCATGAGGGACAAGGTCAGTGTTCGACTCTATCGCCATAGAGGTCGCAGCCCCCGAGGCGGTGTCTAGCCATCCGTCCTCGACCTGCGCAGCCGGCTCCGAGTTGAAGATCGGAGCGGGTTCGAGTGCGGTCTCCAGGGTATTGTCCGACTGCAGAGCTAAATCATGCTCGCCGTGATAGTGCGGCACGCTCGGCTGTGGCTCGAATCCATCGAGGATCAAGTCACCGCGGATGTCAGCCGTGAAGTTCAAACTTCCAAATCTGACCTGACGGCCAGAGGCGTAGCTTTCGATCTGCTCCAGATGGCCAAGCGAATTGGCCCGCAGTACAAAGCCACCGAATACAAAGATCTGTCCCGGGAGGAAGGTCTCACCCTGGACTGCATCGTTGATGATGATCGAAGAAGCCATTGAGCCTATCGGTGACGACATAGAGGAACTCTCAATGAAAGCACCAATGTCGGTGTCAAAACCGGCGGATCTCGGGTAGGGGGTCCCGAACTGTGCGTCTAGGCGGATGGTAACAGGAGACAAGGGACACGATGTTTTACCCAGGTTCGGGCCCTCTTGATGGAGGTAAAACCCTACGTCCTGCTTGATTAATATTGATGATGTGTGTTACAAGAGTGGATCTACCACGAGATCAAGGAGGCTAAACCCTAGAAGCTAGCCTATGGTATGATTGTTGTTCGTCCTATGGACTAAAGCCATCCGGTTTATATAGACACCGGAGAGGGCTAGGGTTACACAGAGTCGGTTACAATGGTAGGAGATCTACATATCCGTATCGCCAAGCTTGCCTTCCACGCCAAGGAAAGTCCCATCCGGACACGGGACGAAGTCTTCAATCTTGTATCTTCATAGTCTTGGAGTCCGGCCGATGATGATAGTTCGGCTATCCGGACACCCCCTAGTCCAGGACTCCCTCAAATGCTGCAAATGAGTTAAGTTGATGAGAACCTAGTGATTCAACAGCAGACATGAGTACCTGTGAACAGAGTATAGCTACGAGGAATTTGGAGAGGTCATATGCGTTCTCAGAAGGTTTTTTTTAAAAAGGAATAAGTTTGAGGAATTTGACCAAATGAGTCTTGAAGAATTTCACTTAGCGTGCTTTGTCTTAGGTTCCGGAGTTGTATAGATCGAAGATCCGCACAATTGAGGAATCTTGAAGAAAAAATTATTTCTTAGAGAAACGAATCAAGAGCAGATGACATGTGAGGTTTTCAGTGTGTGAAGATTTGAAGAACAAACACCTTTGAAGATTTTTAAGAAAACATTTGAATCAAAGAGGGTAGTAAAAGTAACTTGTAATTACCCTTGATGAAGAACACGATGAACTGGGAAGTGTATACGTGAAGTTCGTCAGTTCAGATCTTCCACGCCCTAACTCGACAGAGGAAGATAGCTACGGCGGCGGCGGAGTGAAGAAATCCGTAGCCGGTGCGAGTACGACGGCGACGAGGTCGAGGCAGTGAAGCTCTTCCTCACCAGCGACGATGAAGTAGCGACGCGCTAGGGTTTGAGAAGCTCGAGCGGGAGTGAGAACGAGCGGAGTAAAAACGAAGTGAGGAAGGGGAGGGGGTATTTATAGTCCTTGTGAAAAACTGTACGCCCGAGGAAATCGTACGAACATGCCCCTGACCCTTCTCATTCGCTTGACATGTGTCACCCACGTACTGAGAGGTGGCGATCGTGTGAGATCGTGGGTGAATAGAAAAGTATTATCGTGGGGTGCGGAACTGTTTGAGCGGCAAAGCCAAAAATTTAGATAAGATAAGTTAAAAGTTCCGTTCACAAATTCTTCAGCTGACAAGGACAGTGAAGATTTTGAACGAGTTTCAAATAGAACACACATCAAGAATTTGTGAAAAGATTGGGTTGAGTTTAGCATAGAGGGGGAAGGGTCCGATCACATTCACTTAGCAAAAAAAAAACTAACTTGAAGAATTAGCAATAAGTGAATGCTGTAGAGGACATAAACTCACATATATATATATATATATATATATATATATAATCAAATGTAAAACAACGATGGAAAGAGTGAAGACAATGCAAAGTTGAAGACTTTTAAAAAAATTTGAGGAATTTCAAAAAACTGAGGAAAAACTTAAATTGAAGATTTTCAACTTTTGGTGGTGGCGTATCCCACTGTATAAGAAAGCTGATTTTAGACACCGTGTACAATTATCATAGGGCTCTGAGAATCAATTTCTTCGTTAATTTCTTCACACTTGGAGGGTTAGTCTTCATTGATTGAATAAAAATGTTACTTTGTGTGTTGCGCATCTAAGTCATCAATTTTGCATAAGTGTTAGGATGAGTGTCCTTTTCAAAGAACATTCGAAGATTCTAGGATATTTAGCTCACACCGCAACTTGCTAAATCTCTTCTCATCCAAGGGCTTAGTGAAGATATCGGCTAGCTGTTCTTCAGCCCGTACATGCTCAATAGAGATGTCGCCCTTCCACACATGATCATGAAGAAAATGATGACGAATTTGGATGTGCTTTGTCTTCGAGTGCTGAGCTGGGTTGTGAGCAATCTTGATTGCACTCTCATTGTCACAGTAGAGAGGCACATTCTTCCACAACAATTGAGCACAGCAAGAACCAGCAGCAATGTACTCAGCTTCAGCTGTAGATAGTGATACGCAATTCTGTTTCTTTGAGGACCAATAGACCAAAGATCATCCGAGGAAATGGTATGTGCCAGATGTTGACTTGCGGTCCACACGATCACCAGCATAGTCAGAGTCTGAATATCCAATGAGATCAAAATCCGAGCCCTTGGGGTACCATAATCCAAGTGTTGGTGTGTGGGCTAGATATCGAAGAATATGCTTCACAACCTTATGGTGTGATTCCTTCGGTGTGGCTTGAAATCGGGCACACATGCAAACACTATGCATAATATCCGGCCTAGATGCACATAGGTACAATAAAGAGCCAATCATGGAATGATATACCTTTTGTTCGAAGTCTTTACCATTTTCATCAGTGCATAGATGGCCACTTGTGGGCATAGGAATTTTGACCCCTTTGCAATCTTGCATGCCGAATTTCCTCAATACATCTTTGAGGTATTTCTCCTGAGATATGAATATGCCATTGCGCTGTTGACGAATTTGAAGACCTAAAAAGAATTTCAATTCTCCCATCATAGACATTTGATATTCTTCACTCGTCATATAGGCAAATTCATCACTGCAACGTTGGTTAGTACAGCCAAAGATAATATCATCAACATATATTTGGCACACAAACAATTCACCATCATAAGATTTAGTAAAAAGAGTTGGGTTGAGTGAACCGGGTTTGAAGCCTTTCTTCATGAGGAATTCCTTCAAAGTATCATACCATGCGCGAGGGGCCTGCTTGAGGCCATACAGGGCCTTATTGAGTCTGAAGACTTTGTCAGGATGTTTTGGATCTTCAAAACCTGGGGGTTGAGCAACATATACTTCTTCCTCAAGCTTACCATTGAGGAATGCACTTTTCACATCCATTTGATATAAAGTGATATCATGATGGTTAGCATAAGCAAGTAATATGCGAATAGCCTCAAGTCTAGCAAGAGGTGCAAAAGTTTCATCGAAATCAATTCCTTCAACCTGTGTGTAGCCTTGAGCTACAAGTCATGCCTTATTCCTCACTACAAGGCCATTTTCATCTTGCTTGTTGCGGTAGATCAACTTTGTGCCAATGATATTATGCTCGCGAGGATCTGGATGTTTGACCAGTTCCCAGACGTTGTTGAGCTCGAACTGATGTAATTCTTCTTGCATAGCTTGAATCCACTCAGGCTCCAGAAATGCTTCATCTACCTTAGTGGGCTCTGTGATAGAGACAAAAGCAAAGTGCCCACAAAAGTTAGACAAATGTGAAGCTTTTGAGCGTGTGAGAGGACCTGGTGCTTCAATGTCATTGATGATTCTCTCAATTTGCACTTCGTTTGCAATGCGAGGATGAGCGGGTTGTCGTCGAGGAATTTGATCCGCATTTTCTTCAGGACCATTTTCCTCAGCACCATTTTCTTCAGGTGCACTAGCTCGACGTTCTTCATGTTCTGGAATGAATTCATCAACAGATTTTTCGGTAGGAATGACATCTTCAGTAGCCTTGAACTTGATAGATTCCTCAGGTGCTGGTTCATCTATCACAGAAGGTAGGTGCTCTCTTTGCAAGCCATTAGTTTCATCAAACCGCACATCTACAGTTTCAACAACTTTGTGAAGAATGTTGTTGAAGACTCTGTAGGTGTGCGAGTCCTTTCCGTAACCAAGCATAAAACCCTCATGTGCTTTCGGTGCGAATTTAGAATTGTGATGGGGATCTCTAATCCAACATTTAACACCGAAGACTTTGAAATAACTCACTTTGGGCTTTTTGTCAGTGAGGAGTTCATAAGCAGTCTTCTTGAAGAATTTGTGAAGATATACTCTGTTGATGATGTGGCACGTAGTATCAATTGCCTCAATCCAGAAGCGATGAGGCGTCTTGTATTCATCAAGCATAGTGCGAGCCATCTCAACAAGAGTTCTGTTCTTGCGCTCCAAGACACCATTCTGCTGAGGAGTATAAGGAGCAGATAACTCATGAGTAATACCAAGTTCATTAAGATAGTTATCAAGACCAGAATTCTTGAACGCAGTCCCATTGTCACTTCTGATGTGCTTGATCTTCACACCAAAGTTGGTTGAATCCCTCGAGGAAAATCGTTTGAAGACTTCCTGCACCTCATGTTTGTAAGTGACAATGTGCACCCATGTGTAACGGGAATAATCATCAACAATAAGAAAGCCATATAGAGACACATCATTTGTAACTGCAGAATAATGATTAGGACCAAAGAGATCCATGTGAAGCACTTCAAATGGTCGAGTGGTAGTCATGATAGTCTTCGCTGGATGTTTGGCCTTGGTCATCTTTCCAGCTTCACAGGCTCCGCACAAATGATCCTTGAGGAATTTGACATTCTCAGTGCCAATGACATGCTTCTTCTTCGCAAGCATGTGCAGATTCGTCATGCCAGCATGACCAAGTCGTCGATGCCATAGCCAGCCTTCTGAAACTTTTGCAAGTAGGCATACGGCCGGTTGTGGTCCTGTAGAGAAATCAACAATGTACAAGTCTCCTCTCCTAAAGCCTTCGAAGACTTTGGAATTGTCAGCTTCCATGATCACAACATAATGATATTTGCCAAAGACAACAACCATATCGAGATCACAAAGCATCGAGATAGACATGAGGTTGTATCCTAAGGACTCGACAAGCATGACTTTGTCCATGTGTCGATCCTTTGAGATCGCAACCTTACCTAGACCCAATACCTGACTTTTGCCTTTGTCAGTGAAGATGATATGCTTCAGATGCGATGGTGATTAGGGAGCATCCATCAATAGATTCTTGTCACCAGTCATGTGATTCGTACATCCACTATCGAGGACCCACTCATTGGCTTTGGGTTGATCATCCTGCAGATGAATTAGTACAACTTACGAACTCATATACTTCATCAGTGAAGAATATGGCATCACTATCATCAGATCAATTTCATCAAGCAATAGAACAGGTAAAATAGTATGAGAACGTGAGAAACAAGAGTTCATTTCTTCATGATTAGCCTGCGTCCTTTCAGGCAACTTTCAGGTCTCCAGCAAATTCTTCAGACATTTTAAGCATGTCTGGAGACCTGACCCTGCATAAGAGATTAGTTCTTTTTCTTCACCACCCACATCTGAAGGGGTGGCAAAGAATTCATCACTCTACGAGCTCCATATGAGAAGGGTGGCATAGAAGCCAGTCCACTTCGTTTCACATAAGAGGAGTTAGGATAAGCATATGAATAAGCAGAGAAAATTCTTCGAGGACTTATGACCATAATGGTTAGAAGAATAATGCTCATATTCATAGCCCTTAGCTCCTCCCTGCGAAACAGAGGGGTTAGCACGATGATGATCATATGAGGACTTTGATCCTTTTGAGGAATTTGATCCACGTAAGGAATTTGGTCCGTATGAGGACTTGGATCCATATGAAGAATTCAATTCATATGAAGAATTTGATCCGGAGTTCCTATTCTTCACAGGTGGTGTCATGAGGACATTCACCTGAAGACTTTCAAGGCACCTTTTGGGAACCTAGATTTTCTTCATAGGGGAACCGTTCCTGCAGTTAGTGCCAACATATCTAGCAAATACTTCACCATTCTGATTTTTGAACAGTTTGTAGTTGGAGTCAAATGACTCATCAGAAGCATGAGGAGATTCACATGTAAAACTAGATAAATTAGATGGATCAACTTGAGGTCCCTTTGCAGCAACCCATGAGGTTTTAGGGTACTGCTCAGGCTTCCAATATGTTCCATCAGCATTGAGCTTCCTCTCAAAGGCAATACCCTCTTTCCTATGGTTCCTGTTGAGGATATGCTTTTTAAGCACGTCACAAAGAGTCTGATGGCCTTTCAGGCTTTTGTACATGCCTGTCATGTACAATTCCTTCAGCCCTGCATTGTCAGTGATACTAGCAATGTCCTCAGATGAGGAATTAGTGATAGCAGAGACAGATGAAGAATTTGTAGCATTAGAAGCATTTGAACATTCAGGTGAAGAATTAGCAGTTTCACGTTCAATGCACTTCAAACATGGAGGAACAAATTCTTCCTGAGTAGCGCTGATTTGTTGAGCAAGCAATGAATCGCGCTCCTTCTAAAGATCTTCATAACTCACTCTTAGCTTCTCAAGATCTCACTTTCTTTGAAGAAATTCATAAGAAAGCTTCTCGTGATCAGATAAGAGAGTGTTATGATGACCTTGAAGGTTGTCAAACTTGGACCGAAGTCTCTGAAGACTTTCAGCCAAAGCTTTCGACTGATCTATTTCTTCACCCAACATATCATCGCTCTTATTTAGCATGTATTGAACTTTTTCCAAAGCTCTTTGTTGTCTAGTGGCAAGGGAAGCAAGGTTGACATAGCTAGGTCCAAATTCATCTCCAAATTCATCATCACTGGACTCGGATAGGTAGCATTCAGTTACCTTAGCACTGTTTGCCATAAGGCAGGGTGTAGAAGATGATGATTCTGGTTCGAATGTCATCGCATTGAGAGATTCCTTGTAATCCTCACACCAAGGATCATGATGGGTTCGATGACCTTCATAGACCTCAGAGAGACGGTCCCAGATAAGCTTTGCATGATTGAGATGCATGATGTTCCTGAACTAATTTTGAGACAGACAGGAGCAGATGACGTCCTTCACCGTAAGGTTGAGAAGAGTGTACTTGCGAATGTCATCAGCTTCTGCCATCTTGCACAGATTAGTAAGACCAATCTTGGTGACGGTCCACAGCTCACTGTTCATTGCCATGAGGCGCTTCCTTATCATGGCCTTCCACTTGGGATAATCACGACCATTAAAGATGGGGCAAGTCACTTTCTTCATTCCTGCGGTCGACATAACTAAAACTCCAGGCGGTTAAACCAAAATCACACAGAACAAGGGAGTACCTTGCTCTGATATCAATTGAAAGTGCGTTATATCGACTAGAGGGGGGTGAATAGGTTATTTTTATGAATTCTTCACTAAGGAATTTGCTGGTGAGGAAATTCCTTAGAGAAGAACTACTTGCAGTGGAATAAGTACTCAAAAGTAAACATAACATAACAGAAGCATGGTCATCATGATGAAATGAAGACAAGCACAGAGTACAGAAAGCGTAAACACAGGATAACACAAGATGATGACAAACATACTGAAGATATTGAACTGAGGAAATTGAGAAAGTCTTCAGTCAAAGTCTTCGAACAGATATGAAAAAGACCACAACACAGTAATGAGGAAATGAAAGGGTTGAGAAAATAGAACCAATTAGCTCGGTGAAGACAATGATTTGGTAGACCAGTTCCAACTGCTATGACAGTTGTACGTCTGGTTGGAGCGGCTAGGTATTTAAACCTGAGGACACACAATCCCGGACACCCAGTCCTGAACACACAGTCCAGGACACATAGTCCTCACCGTATTCTCCTTGAACTAAGGTCACACAGACCTCGTCCAATCACTCGTGGTAAGTCTTCAGGTGACTTCCAAACCTTCACATACTCGGTCACCCAGCGATCCACAATTCCTCTTGGATGCTCTAGACCTTGACGCCTAACCGTCTAGAAGAAGCACAGTCTTCAAAGGTAACAAGCGTCAGATCGATGCAGGATCAATCTCTTTAGTGATGCTCAATCACTTTGGGTTTGAAGGTGTTTGGGTTTGGGTTTTCCTCACTCGATGATTTTCACTCAAAGTCCTCGTAGGATGGGATACTCTCAAAAGACAAGTGTCAGTTTCTCTCGGAGCAGCCAACCAGCTAGTGGTTGTAGGGGACGGCTATTTATAGCCTAGGGAGCAGCCCGACATGATACGAGATAAATGCCCTTCAATGATATGACCGTTAGGTGGGTAGATATTTTGGGACAGCTGGCGCGCAGCACGACAACGGTCGGAATTTTGACTCTCAAATTCCTCAGGGCTATCATGTTCCTCACTGTGTAGGCAATCCGTACTGGCAAATTCCTAACTCCTCAGTTAGAACAAATTCCTCAGCAACCAGAAGAACTTCGTCTCTGTTACTGAAGAAATTGACTGATCTGTATGAGATTTCCAATGGCTTCACTCGAAGGGTTTGGTAGGTGTAGGATTTTGAGTTGAGCATCACATGGAAATTTTTCCTTAGTATTTCCTCGACCCCCTTTAACAGTACGGTATTTCCTATGACTCAAGAAACATAAAATGAAACTACAAAAACAAAAGTCTTCACGCTTCATGTTCCTCGAATGAATTCCAAGTCTTCAAGGTCACACCAATTTCTTCACTTTCAAAGTCTTCAGAAAGTCTTTAGAAAGTCTTCAGAAATACAAAGTCTTCAGTTGAAGAACTTCATTTTTAGGGGTCGACTTTCTCTGTAATTATCAAACTCCTCATAGACTTATAGACCTGTGTACACTTACAAACGCATCAGTCCCTTAACCTATAAGTCTTCAATACACCAAAATCACTAAGGGGCACTAGATGCACTTACAGTTTTGCTCCTTTCGGACGTCATCATGCGAATGTTCTTGAAAACGTAGTATGCACACAAATCAATCCCCGACGCCTGCTTCAGGGCCTTTACGAGAATAGAATTTAATCATATAATAATTAATCAAGCATGATAATTAATGGTATTGAAACTAGAATTAAAGAGATGCATGGTAGCTAGCTAGTACTAGTTAATTAATTATACATTGGGTTGAAACCAATACAACTTTTCTTTCCATTCGCCTGGAACCTCA
Source organism: Triticum aestivum (assembly GCF_018294505.1). NCBI lineage: Eukaryota > Viridiplantae > Streptophyta > Magnoliopsida > Poales > Poaceae > Triticum > Triticum aestivum. The sequence goes on from NC_057807.1 coordinate 556,664,097, forward strand.
TTCCTGAACTTTGCCCAAGCCCTGCCCACCGGCAAAGAAAATGAATAAATGAGTTATTAAATAGTTGATATCAGGAAATGACGAACTAAAGAGGCCGACATATAGTTAATAATGATTGAAATTACCTATCGACTATCCCCTTCACGGTTGAGTAGGTGTTTTTTTAAGTAGTGAGTCTAGTACCTCAACTGTTCCTTTGTCAACTTTAATGATTAACAAGATACAATGGTAACTGCATGCACACACATGTTTGCATGTCTTAATTAAGCGGGCATGTGCATAACACTCATCATTGGTAGTAATAATTATTAACATCTAGCTAGCTAGTAAGTAAAAACAGAATTTGTAGTACAAGACAATGTGACTCATAGGATGTTGTAAGGAAGTAGTATATGTTCATTGGTATTGAGGCGCTTCAACTCTAGCATGTTTTCCCTACTTCTGCTTGATACCATGGATATGTCCATGTTTCTTCATTAATGGTATTTGGGTCAATGAACCCAATGCCACAGTGTCCAACCTTTTTCATTTCATACATCTTCATCCTGCATAATATCACATAAAAGAATATAGTGAGGATAATTACAGGTAATTAATGATGATCAATGAGCGAGCATACAACTAGCTTGAGACTTAAATTACAGAAAGGAATCACTTACAGACAATAGCAACTAACGAGAGATTTGCCGAGTGCGTCTTGATTGAATAAGTGAAATAGTTCTGAATACTCAACAGACAAAGCTAGCTTATGGAAGTAATACTCTTCCTTGACTTTCACCATGAGGGACTCTCGATTGGTACTCTTGTTAATTTTCATGTACATAGCTTCACAATGGCTAATCGAACGTTTTCCGGTAGAAGCCCCCTCAATGCAACCGGAAGCAGTTGTGTCATAATCACGTGGCAGTCATGAGACTTTAGGTTTTGGAACTTTTTCTCTGCCATATTTATTATTCCTTTTATATTCAGCGAGAAGCTAGACGGTACCTTCATACTGAGCAGGCATTCAAAGAAGATTTCCTTCTCTTCATTGGTAAGAGCATAGCTGGCATGACCCTGATGTATGCCATCTTTTCCGTGCATACATTGCTGGTCCTCCCGTGCCTCCCGTGTATCTTTTGTCTTCCCATACACGCCCAAGAAGCCAAGCAGGGTCACACAAAGATTCTTTGTCACGTGCATCACGTTGATTGCGGAGCAGACATCTAGGTCTTTCCAATAGGGAAGGTCCCAAAATATAGATTTCTTCTTCCACATGGGTGCACGCGCATTAGCGTCCTTCGGAACAGGTTGTCCGCCAGGACCCTTTCCAAAGATTACCTTCAAATCCTTGACCATATCATGTACATCAGCACCAGTACAGTGGCGAGGCTTCGTCTGGTGATCCGCCTCACCTTTGAAATGCTTGCCTTTCTTTCTTACGGGATGCTGCTCGGAAGAAATCAACGATGTCCCAGGTACACATTCTTCCTACAACTATCCAAATATATACTGTCGGTATCATCCAAACAGTGCATGCATCTGCGGTATCCCTTGTTTGTCTATCCTGAAAGGTTACTGAGAGCAGACCAATCATTATTGGTCACAAACAACAACGCCTTTAGGTCAAATTCTTCCTGTTTGTGCTCATCCCACACACGTACACCTTTTCCATTCCACAACTGTAATAGTTCTTCAACTAATGGCCTTAGGTACACATCAATGTTGTTGCCGGGTTGCTTAGGGCCTTGGATGAGCACTGGCATCATAATGAACTTCCGCTTCATGCACAACCAAGGAGGAAGGTTATACAAACATAGAGTCACAGGCCAGGTGCTATGGTTGTTGCTCTGCTCCCCAAAAGGATTAATGCCATCTGCGCTCAGACCAAACCATACATTCCTTGGGTCACCTGCAAACTCCTCCCTGTACTTTCTCTTGATTTTTCTCCACTGCGACCCGTCAGCGGGTACTCTCAACTTTCCATCTTTCTTACGGTCTTCTCCGTGCCATCACATCACCTTGGCATGCTCTTTGTTTTGGAACAAACATTTCAACCGTGGTATTATAGGGGCATACAATATCACCTTGGCAGGAATCTTCTTCCTGGGGCGCTCGCACTCGACATCACCAGGGTCATCGCGGCTGATCTTATAGCGCAAGGCACCGCATACCGGGCACGCGTTCAAATCCTCGTACTCACCGCGGTAGAGGATGCAATCATTAGGGAATGCATGTATCTTCTGCACCTCTAACCCTAGAGGGAAGACAACCTTCTTTGCTTTGTACATACTCTCGGGCAATTCGTTATCCTTTGGAAGCATATTCTTTATCATTACCAGCAACTTTCCAAATCCCTTATCAGATACACCATTCTCTGCCTTCCATTGCAACAATTCCAGTGTGGTGCCCAGCTTTTTCTTGTCACCTTTGCAATTCGGGTACAACAATTTTTTGTGATCCTCTAACATGCGCAACAACTTCTTCTTCTCCCTTTCACTTGCGCAATTTCTCTTTGCATCGACAATGGCCCGACCTAGATCATCAGGGGGCTCATCTGATGCCTCTTCTTCAGCTTCTTCCCGTATTGCCGGCTCAGCTTCTTCTCGCATTGCCGGCTCAACTTCTTCCCCCATTGTTGTATCATCGTATTCAGGGAACCCATGGCCAGGATAGCTATCAGCGTCCTCTTCTTCTTCATTGTCTTCCATCATAACCCCTCTTTCTCCGTGCTTGGTCCAAACATTATAGTGGGGCATGAAACCGGACTCAAACAGGTGGACGTGAATGGTTCTTGACTTAGAGTATTTGTGATCATTCTTACAGCCAACACATGGACAAGGCATAAAACCATCCGCCTGCTTGTTTGCTTGAGCCGCAATCAGAAAAGTATGCACGCCATCAACGAATTGGGGAGAGCATCGGTCATCGTACATCCATTGCCGGTGCATCTTCATTACACACCACTGAATAGACCAAATTAATACAAGTTCATACATAAAGTTCATACAACACTTAAACGCAACATACACATAACTCTCTAGCTAAAGCATTTAAATGCAAAAACAAATGCAATCAAGATCGCAACTAAGGTAACAATTGATCCAACAACATAATGATACCAAGCCTCACTATCAATGGCATATTTTCTAATCTTTCTAATCTTCAACCGAATTTTCTCCATCTTGATCTTGTGATCATCGACGACATCGGCAACATGCAACTCCAATTCCATCTTCTCCCCCTCAATTCTTTTCAATTTTTCTTTCAAATACTCGTTTTCTCTTTCAACTAAATTTAACCTCTAGACAATAGGGTCAGTTGGAATTTCCGGTTCACATACCTCCTAGATAAAAATATCTATGTCAACTTGATGGGCATAATTTGTCATAAACACGAAAATGCAACAAATAGTTTTAAAAGAGAATATACCACATCCGAATCATAACCCGGACGAGGGCCGGCGGGGACGGATATCAAAACCATGGCACTATGTATAACAAACAACGTACATGTAAGATAATTATAGAAGTAATTAACTATATATCTAAATCACACAAACATGATTTTTTTATATAAAAAAGATAAGAACAAGAGGCTCACCACAAGGTGGTGCTGGCGACGGGTCGGCACGGACGATCGACGGTGGTTACGATGGAGACGGGAAGGCACTAAGTAAACCACACCTACATATGCAAACTAAGAATTATTTTAAGCTCAGATTGCATATAAATCAAATAAACTACCACATATAATTCCTCCCAAATTACTAAAACCCACAAATTAATCACTATATAAAGCATTGCAAGAGCTAATCTAGCAATGAGAGATGAAAGGACAAGTTGCTAACCTTTGTGATCACTTGAATGGATGGGGGCCTTCAAATCTTGACAAAATTTGGGAAAAATGTGTGATGAGCTCAAGGGGGAAGAGAGGAAGAACAGAGAGGAGAGGCTAAATGGAGCGAGCTAGACGAAGGGTTTATATGTAGGACGACCTGTAGTACCGGTTCATGGCACGAACCGATACTAAAGGTGCTGAACGGGCCCCAGTCTGACAACATTCTGCCACCACTCTCTTTAGTACCAGTTCATGGCACGAACCGGTGCTAAAGGTTCGCCACGAACCGGTACTAATGAGCTTCGCCCCCCTAGCCGTTGGAACCGGCACTAATGGTCACATTAGTGCCGGTTCTGTTATAAACCGGGACTAATGTGCTTCACATTAGGCCCTTTTTCTACTAGTGAATTGGGACATGATGAATTTTAGTTTATGATCAGATTGTTCATTGGATCTATTTGAGTCTCTTGAGATTTATTTGTTGTATAATTAAGTATCCATGTATGCTTTCTGATCTATTTGTTATTCTCTCGCCAAGATTGATTGGTAGACCTTCAGAGGGATCGGGGCATAGTAGGGGTTCAATCTCGCGGTGATTTATCCTAGTGATATAATGGGGACACGACGCGTATTGCATTATTTCCACTAAGGAGAAAATGAGGGGTCTTATCTTATTTCTAGGTGATGGCTATTGAATTTACGATGATTTGTGAGGAGTTTTCATTTGGTTTCCATCGAATTAATATTGCTTTATTTCTAACGCTAATCCTTCAAAAGAGAACATAATCCATTTTCCATTGTTTAGCAGGAAATATCTTATATGGAAGGAAACCAAGGAGAATTAATGCAAATAAAGTCAAATGGAGCAACTTCTGTTGAAGGCCAAGCCACCAGGCGAGACAGAACAAAAGACGACCTTCCATGCAAGCGCACCCGCTTGCATGGGTGGTCGTATGAGGTGCCTGGAGCTCCACCACATCTATACAAGACATTTTAGTGAAGAAGGGGGGGGGGGAGACAACAGAGAACCCTAGCTGCCTCCACCACTACCAGAACAGAGAGGGAAGAGATCCAGAGAGCCTTCGGGGATCTTCGTAGTTTGGGTCCTTTCATCTTCATCATCATTTCACCCTTCACTATTGTAGGAGGAATTCCAAGTTGTAAGATTGAGCTATAAACTCTATTGGCACTCATCTGGAGATCAAGATTATTTGGATCATTCATTTAATTGTGGATCTTCCTTATGTTATTGATATGGTTTTTGTTGGTTTATTCTCCGAGATGATTAGTTATTCTCTTATGATGCATGGGTAGATCCCTTAGGTGTGGGAGATGTAGGTGAGTGGTAAGATTCATTTGTGCCCAATCTATATGTCATCATTTGTGTTTGTAGTCTTATGAACTGTCTAGTACATATGTTGTTATACTGTGGTGAACTCTATGCATATTGTCCAATTTAATGGCCCAGGCAACACGATCTCAAGACCTACATAGGTAACACATATTGTTTAGGAAATTTGCGACCTATCACATGACAGGTGGAGACATCTATGAGGACCGAAGACATTATGAGATAATAGTGATCCATTAAACTTAAGGCTTGGCTCCGGTCCAAGGACCTCAACTGTGGAGACGACAACTCAGTGGCAACGGTAAAGCAGGATCATAGAATGGAATGTAATCCTGAGAGGAGGAGTTCAGTGACCTTAGGGTGATCCGCCTATCATACAAACAAATCAAATACTATATTCATGATACAAGGTAACTAGTATTACCATCGCACTGGCACACTTGATATATACCATGAACTGAATTCTCTCCGCGCCCGACCTCTCCATTGCAGGAAACACAACTTTACTTTCAGTTTTATTTATGCTCTTTACTTTCAAGTGTTATTGCTCTGATACTCTTGTTGCTACAAACTCATCCTATTTACTACTCTCACTACAGGAATCAGGAACTTTTCCGTCAGCCATGGCTGATGTCAAAGGCATGCACGACGGACGGCAAAGGCCTTTGTCGTCAGCTGGCAGACGACAACATGTCCGGCTGAACAGGCTATGACAAAGGTTTCTTTGCCATTTGCTGTTGGACGAAAAAGATGCAAAGGTCTTTGCCGTACGCCTGCAGACGGCAAAGAGCCTGGAAGGCACACATGTCAGCTTAGGTCCATTAAGGGGTTAACGGCGTGCTTTGCCGTCCGCCAGCGGATGGCAAAAACCTTTGCGTATTTGGTTGCTTTGCCGTCTACCAGCAGACGGCATAGCGTGCCACGTGGCAGCACCTGGGGGACTGACCTATTTGGTTGCTTATCCGTCCACTGGCAGACGACAAAGATGCAATGGTCTTTGCCGCCTGCCAGTGGACGACAAAGCATCCAAATAGCCAGCCTATTGCCCTAGGTTGCACAGGTAGCTAACACATGGCATCTTTGCCGTCTACTAGCTGATGGCAAAGCTCTTTGCCGTTCGCCAGCAAACGGAAAGAACCTGTATAGCCCCTGTTTTTTTTTTCTGTTTTTCTTAAATTCATTCAATTTCACAGAATTTCACACACACACACACACACACACACACACACCCACACCCACACCCACACCCACACACACACACACACAAACACACAAACTATAGCGACCAGACCTCAAACAGTCTGATCTTTGTGCTTCAGTGTCATCCCTGGATCAGTAATGATGACACACACAGTACTTGAAGGATTTATAACAGAGTAGCAATCACACACTTATTACATTGAATGTCTCAAAAGAGAACTTATTAGAATAGATATGGCTTAAGGCCATCTAATAACGATAATAGCGGAAGGCTTGGAAGATAAGTGAGTCCATCAACTCCAATGACATCACTGAGTATAAGACCACGATCCTAAGGCATCTTACTCGTCGTCTGAAAAGTCTGCAACATGAACGTTGCAGCCCGAAAATGGGTCAGCACATGGAATATGCTGGCAATGTAATACATAGAGAGTAATAAACAGAAGTATGCTATCACTACATGCATATATGGCTGGTGGAAAGCTCTATGGTTACAATTTTGCATAAAGCCAATTTTCCCTACAACAAAGGAATAAATTTTATTTAACTATTATGGTGGTTGTTAAACATTGAGAAGATAGACACCCTCTCAATCCCAATTAAGCATCATCATCAAACCCAACAAATTAATTAAAGTAACATGATGAGATTCACATGATAATCCAGGTACTAGATACTCAAAATGTCCATAACCGGGGACACGGCTAACCATGATTAGTTTATACACTCTGCAGAGGTTTGCACACTTTTCCCCAGAAGACTCGATCTCCTCCGTTGGTTTTCTCGCACTACATGGTGTTTGAGAAACGAATGACCGAGACATAGTCTTTCAGAAGCGCTAGCACCTTACGATCGGGTAGACAGTTACACCTACTTTCCCCTACATCTGCTAGTCTACCACTGTAAGAGTTCGCACGACTTAATCAACTATGCTAGAGCCCATAGTAGCTTGTGGCTACACACGGAAGTTTCTAGCATGAATAATCTCATGATCCCTTTGAGTCTGGGTGGCGGTCCAAAAGAAAACATGTGCCTCAGTCCACCCAGATGTGTATTAAAGTTGCCACCTTAAATAAACCATTAATTATCAATCTCACATCTGTCATGGAAATCACTCACCCAATCCACGTCTACTAGCATAGCATAGCAATATAAGCAAACGTAGAAGTAACTCCCAAAGGTTTAATAATAAAACAGGTAATAGGTACTACCTCATCTACTTCCCAAAACCCACATATTAATCAGATCCTAATCGTGCAATTGTTTTGAGGATTGATCTAATGCAATAAAACTGGGTAGTAAAGAGGTATGATCAAAGTGTTACTTGCCTTGCTGATGATCCGTGAAACCTAGAGATTCGAAGTAGCAAGCGGCGCACTCTGGATACTCTATCGCAAACAAACAAACAAGCATACAATAAGCACTTATATAATGCACATGTAAAACTCAAATAAAAGATCTAACCAGAAAGTTCAACTTAAGAACTCCGGTTTGCAAAAACAAACAAATCAAACGAAGCAACGAAAGTCAAACGGTGAAAGAAACAAGCTTCGTTTACTAATCTGGACCTAAGTCAAATTTTACAGTAGCAAAAACTTGTTTGGGTGGGTTAAATGGAAAGAGGGTTTCAAGACGAAACTCTAGGCGTTTGAATCGCTTGATTCCGATAAACGAGCGAAAAGTTAAACTAAAACGAAAATCGGATCAGAAATCGCGATGTGGAATAATCACGGAAAAACCGAGAAAAAGAAAAACGGACGAACAGGCTAACGAACGAACGTTCACTGTCTGCGGCTAAACAACGAAAACCGTTCGTTAAAACGAACATACGGATGAACATCCGCTAAATAGACTAAACCGCAAATAAAAATAAACCAAACCGGATCTAAAAAAACGGATCTAGGGTTTCAAAAAAAAACCGAACGATTTTATAGGAAAAACCGGCGGCTACCTCGGGATGCGTGACGGCGGTGGCGGCGGGTTACTCCGGCGAGTCCGGTGGCGGTGGCGGTCGGCGGCGAGGCCGGCGGGGTCCGGCGGCGGCGGCGGGGTTCGGCGGGGCGGTAGGATTCGGCGGCGGCAGCTCGCGGCAGTGGCGGCGGCGGCTGGGGCGGGGCTAGGGTTTGGGGCTGCTCGGGCTGGGGCCTCCCGGCTTATAAAGGCCGACCGGGCCTAGAGTCCTGGTCAGACACGACCCGCTAGGTCGGCTCGTTTTTTTAAATAATTATGCTCAAAAAAACAAATAAAATAAATACTAAACCGAGTCCAAAAATCACAAAATAAATTTTCTCCGACTTCTAAAATTAAGCCGAACAAGATGAACATTTATTTTGGGGCCTAAATGCAATTTTGAAAAACACGTATTTTTCCTAAATTCAAATAAAATAGCCAAAACTCCGAAATAAAATCTTATTTGATTTTTTATTAAATCCTCAATATTTCTTTATTTTGGGAAAGTCATTTTATTCCCTCTCTCATATTTTCATAATAGAAATAATTGAAGATAATATAATTAAAATCAAATGATCCTATTTTCAAAATTTGAGAAAACTCAAATATTAAAATAACGAAATCCCCAACTCTCTCCGTGGGTCTTTGAGTTGCGTAGAATTTCTAGGATCGTGCCAAAATGCAAATAAATTATGATATGCAAAGATGATCTAATGTATAACATTCCAAATT
>NC_057807.1:556674322-556681822 GCF_018294505.1 Triticum aestivum
GAAGAAGAAGAAGAAGAAGAAGAAGAAGATTTTTTCTTCTCTTTCTTTTTCTCCTCTCCTATTTTTTATATTTTTCTTATTCTAACTAAGGTAGGTAAAAAAGCCATTTTATTGCTAAGCTAGGTAAAAATGCTAAGTGTAGGTCATTTTAGAGCTAAGCTAGGTAAATAGGTCATTTAAGAGCTTACTAAGGTTATTATGTCATTTTCGAGGAAAGTAAGGTAAGTCTATATCATTTTGGAGGTAACAAAGATTATCATGACATTTTTGAGGAAAGTAAGCTAAGTATAGCTCATTTTTTGTCTAACTTAGGTAGTTATGCTATTTAGGAGGAAAGTAAGCTAAGTATGCACTTGTTAAGCAAAACACTAGAGAAAACTTACCCTCATCACAACAAATGCGATGAAGATCACAACTAAGGTAATAATTGATCCAACGACATAATGATACCAAGCCTCATTATCAATGGCATATTTTCTAATCTTCTTAATCTTCAAGCGCATTTTATCCATCTTCAAGTGCATTGCATTCATCTTCATCTTGTGATCATTGACCACATCGGCAACATACAACTCCAATTTCATCTTCTCTTCTTTAAGTCTAGCAGATATTGTTCTAACGGATTAGTAGGAGGTACGATAATAGAAGCAAGACCAATAATTTCATCCTTACTAGGTAGTTCTTTATCATGAGGTTGTCTACGGAACTTAGAGAAATTAAACTCATGAGATACATCACGAATGTTAACACTAATAGTTTCTTTATTGCAATCAATCTTAGCATTAACTGTATTCAGACAGGGTCTACTGAATATAATGGGACAAAAATCATCTTGTGGAGAATCAAGAACTAGAAAATCAGTAGGGTATTTTATCTTCCCACACAAGACTTCAACGTCTCTAACAATCCCAAGTGGTGAAATAGTATCTCTATTTGCAAGTTTAATAGTAACATCAATGTCCTCTATTTCAACAGGTGTAGTATCATTCATAATCTCTTGATATAAGGTAATCGGGATATCACTCACACTAGCACCCAAATCACATTAACCATGGTAATAATGATCTCCTATTTTAACAGAGACAACATGCATGCCAACAACATGCTTATTCCTATTTTTAGGATCAGGCTTAGCAATTCTAGTGGCTTCATTACAGAAGTAAATAACATGCCCATCAATATTATCGACCAAGATATCTTTAACCATAGAAACATTAGGTTCAATTTTAACTCGTTCAGAGGGTATAGGTGCTCTAATATTGCTTTTGTTAACCACATTTAAAACTAACAGAGAAAGGAGGTTTCTCAATATAAGCAGTAGGCACAACTGGATCAACATTGTAAATGATAGTTTCATCTTTAACTACAACGGGTTCCTCTATCTTTTCTTTAATAGGGGGGGGGGGTTGATCATTAAACCACTTCTTCTTAGGAAGATCAACATGAGTAGCAATGATTCATAGAAAGAGGCTACTATCTCAGAGTCAAGTCCATATTTAGTGCTAAACTTATGAAAATCATCGGTATCCATTAAAGATTTAGCACAATCAAACTTAAGTATTATACCTGACTCTTTACCTTTGTTGAGTTCCCAATATTCAGAGTTTCATTTAATTCTTTCCAGAAGATCCCATCTGAATTCAATAGTTTTATTCATAAAGGAACCGATAGAAGAAGAATCGAGCATGGTTTCATCATTATGAGAAAGTCGAGCATAAAAATCATGTAAGATAATTTCTCTTGAGAGATCATGATTGGGGCATGTGTACATCATGTACTTAAGCCTCCGCCAAGCTTGAGTGATGCTTTCTCCATCACGAGGCCCAAAATTCTATATATAATTCCAATCACGATGAACCAGATGCATAGGATAAAACTTATGATGAAATTCTAATTTCAATCGGTTCCAATCCCAAGTTCCAATATCATCACATAGCCTATACCATGTCAATGATTTTCCCTCCAAGAAAAAGGGAAACCTTCTTCTTAAATCCATCTTCAGATAAACCTGCAAGCTTAAATAATCCAAAAACTTCATCCACATATATTAAGCGCATATCAGGATGTATTGTTCCATCTCCTGCATAAGGATTAGCTAGCAGTTTCTCTATCATACCCGAAGGAACCTCATAATAAAAAAATTTAGTAGGTGCAGTAGGTTGAGGGGAAACTCTTTATGCCTCCGGTCAAGGTAAAGATACCCTGGACAAACCCCTCAAAGGATTATTTTCCATAGTAACAAGTGATAGTAAATTTTAGCACATAATATAAATGTTTCCTTACCAAATTCCACTCACCAAAGGTGCTTCAATCCCCGGCAAAGGCGTCAGAAAAGAGTTTTGATGACCCACAAGTATAGGGGATCAATTCTAGTCCTTTAGATAATAAAGATTGTTGAACCCAACAAGGAGCAGAAGGAAATGACAGGTGGTTTTCAGCAATGTATTTTCTGTAAGCATTGAGATTATCGATAATAGGTAGTTTGATAGCAAGGTAATTTGTAATGAGCAACAAGTAACAATTGTAACAAGAGTGCAGCAAGGTAGCCCAATCCCTTTTATGGAAAAGGACAGGTCAGAACGACCTCTTATAATAGGCAAAGCATTCTTGAGGACACACGGGAATTTCATCTAGTCACTTTCATCATGTTTGTTTGATTCACATTTGCTACTTTGATAATTTGATATGTAGGTGGACTGGTGCTTGGGTGCTGTTCTTACTTGAATAAGCCTCCCACTTATGATTAATCCCTCTCACAAGCATCTATAACTATGAAAGAAGAATTAAGATAAATCTAACCATTTTTTGTAGTTTTCTTTTTATAAACCAAACTAGTGATAAGACAAGAAACTAATAGATTCAACTGCAAGATCTAAAGATATATTATAGCTTCAAGCACTCACCTCCCCCGCAACGGTGCCAGAGAAGAGCTTGATCTCTACTAAACAACTTGTTCTTGTAGACTCGTGTTGGGCCTCCAAGCGTAGAGTTTTGTAGGACAGTAGAAAATTTTCCCTCAAGTGGATGACCTAAGGTTTATCAATCCGTGGGAGGCATAGGATGAAGATGGTCTCTTCAAACAACCCTGCAACCAAATAACAAAGAGTCTCTTGTGTCTCCAACACACCAAATACAATGTTAAATTGTATAGGTGCACTAGTTCGGCGAAGAGATGGTGATAAAAGTGTAATATGGATGGTAAAATATATTTTTATAATCTGAATAAATAAAAACAGCAAGGTAGCAAGTGATAAAAGTGAGCACAAATGGTATTGCAATGCTTGAAAACAAGGCCTAGGGTTCGTACTTACACTAGTGCAATCTCTCAACAATGTTAATATAATTGGATCATATAACCATCCCTCAACGTGCGATGAAGATTCACTCCAAAGTTCTTATCTAGCAGAGAACATAAGAAGAAATTGTTTGTAGGGTACGAAACCACCTCAAAGTTATTCTTTCCAATCAATATTTCCAAGAGTTCATGCTAAAATAACACCAAGTTATCCTTTCCGATCCATCTATCCAAGAGTTCGTACTAAAATAACACCATATGATACATATCAACCAACTCTAATGTCACCTAGATACTCCAATGTCACCACGAGTATCCATGAGTTGATTATACGATATGCATCGAACAATTTCATATTCATAATACTCAATCCAACACAAAGAACCTCAAAGAGTGCCGCAAGATATCTACCGGAGAAACAGGGATGAAACGTGCATCAATCCCTATGCATAGATTATCCCAATGTCACCTCGGGAATCCGCGAGTTGAGTACTGATACGTCTCCAACGTATCTATAATTTTTGATTGTTCCATGCTATTATATTATCTGTTTTGGATGTTTAATATGCATTTATATGCTATTTTATATTATTTTTGGGACTAACCTATTAACTAAGAGCCAAGTGCCAGTTTCTGTTTTTTTGCCTGTTTTAGAGTTTCGCAGAAAAGGAATACCAAATGGGGTCCAAACAGAATGAAACTTTTGCAATGATATTTCTTGGACCAGAAGCAAACTAGGAGACTTGGAGACAAAGTCGGAGGCTCAACGAGGTGGCCACGAGGGTGGAGGGCACGCCTAGGGGGTAGGGCGCGCCCCCTACCTCGTGGGTCTCCTGACCTAGTTCCTTCACCTATATATACTCTTATACCCTAAAATCATCAGGGGGAGCCACGAAACCACTTTTCCACTGCCGCAACCTTCTATACCCATGAGATCCGATCGAGGCCTTTTCCGGCATCCTGCTGGAGGGGGATTCGATCACAAAGGGCTTCTACATCAACACCATTACCCTTCCGATTAAGCGTGAGTAGTTTACCACAGATCTACGGGTCCATAGCTAGTATCTAGATGGCTTCTTCTATCTCTTTGATTCGCAATACCATGTTCTCCTCGATGTTCTTGGAGATGTATTCGATGTAACATTCTTTTGCGGTGTGTTTGCGGAGATCCGATGAATTGTGGATTTATGATCAGATTATCTATGAATATTATTTGAGTCTTCTCTGAATTTTTATATGCATGATTTGATATCTTTGCAAGTCTCTTTGAATTATCAGTTTAGTTTGATATGTTTTTCTTGCAATGGGAGAAGTTCTTAGCTTTGGGTTCAATCTTGCGGTGTCCTTTCCCAGTGACAGTAGGGGCAGCAAGGCAGGTATTGTATTGTTGCCATCAAGGATAAAAAGATGGGGTTTTCATCATATTGCTTGAGTTAATTCCTATACACCATGTCATCTTACTTAATGCGTTACCCCGTTCTTTATGAACTTAGTATTCTAGATGCATGCTGGATAGCGGTTGATGTGTGGAGTAATAGTAGTAGATGCAGAATCATTTCGGTCTACTTGACACAGACGTGATGCCTATGTTCATGATCATTGCCTTAGATATCGTCATAACTTTGCGCTTTTCTATCAATTGCTCGGTAGTAATTTGTTCACCCACCATAATATTTGCTATCTTGAGAGAAGCCACTAGTGAAACCTATGGCCCCCGGGTCTCTTTTCCATAATATAAGTTCTATTTTCGACCATACTAGTTTCCGATCTACTATTTTGCAATCTTTTACTTTCTGATCTATAAACCAAAAACACCAAAAATATTACTTTACCGTTTATCTATCTCTATCAGATCTCACTTTTGCAAATAACTGTGAAGGGATTGACAACCCCTTTATCGCGTTGGGTGCAAGTTGTTGATTGTTTGTGCAAGTATTCAGTGACTTGTGCGTTGTCTCCTACTAGATTGATACCTTGGTTCTCAAACTGAGGGAAATACTTACTCTACTTTGCTGCATCACCCTTTCCTCTTCAAGGGAAAAACCAATGCAAGCTCTAGAGATAGCAAGTACCAAGATATACATCAAGTGTTCTCAAATCCGTAAAAGTATTTAATCCGATAACAATGAGATCTCAAAGGAAAACTCAATTCATCACAACAAGATAGAGAGGGGAAAACACCATATGATCTGACTATATTAACAAAGCTCGCGATACATCAAGATCGTGCCAAATCAAGAACACGAGAGAGAGAGAGATTAAACACATAGCTACTAGTACAAACCCTCAGCCCCGAGGGTGGACTACTCCTTCATCATGGTGGCCACCGGGATGATGAAGATGGCCTCCGGTGATGATTTTCCCCTCTGAGAGGATGCCAAAACAGGGTCCATATTGTTTTTTTGTGGATACAGAGGCTTGTGGCGGCGGAACTTTTGATCTAGGTTAACTTTCGCGGGTTTCGGAATATATAGGATTTTTTGGCATCAGTTTCATGCGAAGATGGGCCTCAAGGGGCCCACCACCCACCAGGGCGCGCCAGGGGGGCTGGCGCATCCTGGTGTCTTGTGGGCAGCATGGGCCCCCCTCTGGTGGATCTTGGCTCCATTATTTCTCTTTTCTTCCAAAAAAATCGTCAAAAAGTTTTGTCCAATTTTGAGAACTTTTATTTCTGCTCAAAAAACAACAACACAGTAATTTTCTAAAAACAACATCAGTCCGATTTAGTTGCATTTTAATCATACCAAAACCATATAAAATTGTTGTAAACATGGCATGAATACTTCATAAATTATAGATACGTTGGATACGTATCACGATCCACCACCACCACCACCACCAAGCTAAGGCGTCCTCTCCACCATCACCACCACCAAGCTATGGCGTCCTCTGACCTAGGAGCCCATGGATGGACTTCTACACTCGGATATCTCACCCGGCCTTGCGGTTGCGGCTCAGGTGCGTCGTCGTTTTGGTTCCCATGTCCATTTCTCCCCATCTCGATCAACCAAATAGTTCTTCTTGGTTGTGTACTTCTCTTTGGCTTCCTTCCCTTTCAATGAATAATCAGTGGCCATTGCTCTACAATGTTGCATTGGTGGAACCCCTTCTGGACTCAATGTAGAACACCTTGAGGGGAGGCATTATCGGTTTTCTATTGCTTCCAATCGGGTGGGACATTTCATTTATGGCCTCAAGGATCGTATTTGGCCAGACTTTGTCTGTCATTTCAACTTTTTTGTTCAGGCTCTTTACGACCTGGGCATCTGAACAATTTCTGGCATTCCGACACCCATAGTCCAGAGGTTGCTTCTCGCTCTCCATTAGCCATCAAGTCAAAGCTCAATTTCTTGGAAGTTGGATCCACCAAACATGCTAGCTCTCATTCTGAACTTGCAAAATTTGGTTTTGCTGAGCCCCTGGCCTCTGTCAAACCGCCAGGATCAATACCTCGAGGCTCATCACCGATGAAGGACTATTCTGGAATTTTACCACATTCAAACTCATTAATGACAGAGATTACTTTTGGTAGCTTCTTGTTAAGACCTTATGACAGAGTTATTGCTCATAATGGGAAATTTGAAGGCTGTCATTTCAAGAGTGATTCCTGGCAATCTATCCTGGATTTTATTCTACGACATATCATTGGTACAACGAGGTGCTATACAAACGGTTTTTAACCTCTTTCCACGGCGGCATTTGGAACCGTCACCAAGTGAGTGTGGGCGATAGGGGGTCCTTCCCACACAACCCAGAAACCGTCGGGGATAGGGAGCCAAGATGCACATACAGTACTCCTACTCGTTTGTGGTCGGATTGCCATCACAGTCGGTATTGTGTGGTGCTACGTTTATGATGCACGGCCCATCACAAACGGTTCACTATTATAGAACGTGTATGATAAACAGACATCACACACATTTGCTTTTCCCAAACCGTATGTGATAACTAATTAAGAAGATTAGCTAATCACCGTATGAGTGTCGGACGGGATTACGAAACATTGGACTGTCGTAACATCGTCGTACATGACAACTATCGCACACGCTATTCTGTGGTGCAACGTTTACAATGCATACTTCATCAGAAAAAGTTCATGGTTGCAAATCATGTATGATAAGGCAACTATCACAGACATTTGGTTTGCCCGCATAGTTTGTGATATTGTCTGATATCACACACGCTTTGCAAACGGCAACTGTGTG
>NC_057807.1:556691822-556709322 GCF_018294505.1 Triticum aestivum
GAAAAATGATCAGAAAAATCCAATCTATCCAGCTATACCATTTTCATGCATGTTAGAACAATATATAGCTACTGTTTAGGATAAATCATATAAATGGCATTTGATTATCCACATATGGAGTTTGAATTTGAATCCTGGATTCAAACCAACTCCATTTAACTTGTTGTTAGTTGCATTAGCTCAATCAATAGCATGTTGCCATGTCATGATCATGCATAATATTGTGCATTGCATTGATTGTGCTCTTCCTTGTTTGCCGGTGTTTGTCCCCTCTCGATAGACGTGGTTCCGACGATGAGTTCGATGACACCGATGAAGAACTATTACTATCTTCAGAAGTGCCAGGCAAGCAAAACCCTCTTGTTCATTCCGATACAATCCCACTCTCTCGCTCCTGCTCTCTTTTACTGCATTAGGACAACAACGATTCATCTGTTACTTGCTGCGGTAGCTGAACCCCTTTATCCTTTGCATGACCTGTCATTGCCAGAGTAAATAGATGAAACCCACTAGCATGAGTAGGAGTTGTTTGAGCCCTGATGTGCCTACTCATTCATGCTTGTTTGTCATGCCTGCTATTGCTTAGAGTTGTGTCAGGTCTGATTCATCGGGGATGAATCGGAGGTGTGTGAACATGTCCTACTGTTGAGAGCTAAGTGTGTGAACACGATTTGGTAAAGGTAGCGGTGAGAGGCCATGTAGGAGTACATGGTGGGTTGTCTCATTGCAGTCGTCCTCAGGAACTGAGTTCTGTGTTTGTGATCCATGAACAGTTACTACCACACATTGGGTTCCGGTAACTCGACCCTCTCGACTTATTAATCAACTTGATCTCTGTCCAGGAGTTGCAACTAGTTTCTGGTGTTTGTAGGTAGTGTTAGTAGTCTACCAAGTGGCACCCGGTACAGGTGGGCTTGGGACAGACTAGGCACAGTGGCACGGTGTACCAAGGTGGCACCCGGATGGTGGGCTTGGGAACCCTGCACACATCGTTTGGGGCCGTGAGCGACACCCCGGCCGGATCTCCTTGCGGATGGAACCCGAATAGGCGATAAACCTGGACGAGAGACTTGTGTGGTTAGTCAGGTCGTGGCCGACACCCTCGCTGGGCTTCCGCTTGAAGGTTGCCGAGTACATGTCGTGTAAACGGCGGTAAGTGGTGAGAGCGTGTGTGAAGAAGTACACCCCTGCAGGGTTAATATGATCTATTCGAATAGCCGTGTCCACGGAAAAGGACTTCTGGGTTGCCTGTACAGTTCATAGACAAGTGAAAGTGGATACTCTAAAATACGCAAGATAAGCGTGAGTGCTATGGATGGCGTTCTCGTAGGGAGACGGGAGCGGATCCATAGTGGTGTATTGATATGGTGAATATGTGGACTCGTGTGCGCCACCTCAAAAGAGTTACTTGCAGTCGTAGTTCAGGATAGCCACCGAGTCAAAGCTGGCTTGCTGCAGTTAAACCCCACCATCCCCTTTGTTGATAATGATGCATATGTAGTTAGATCTGATGTAAGTCTTGCTGGGTACATTTGTACTCATGTTGCTTAATTTATGTTTTTGCAGAGAGACTTCAGTCTCGCTAGTAGTTCCGTGTGGACTTCGACGTTTAGCTTGTTACCTCAGCTACGATCTTGTGCCCTCGGCAGGATCTGGTAGATAGTCAGGCTTCTCAGCCTTTTTCATTTGTAGATGTCTGTACCCAGACATGTTAAGCTTCCGCATGTGCTTTGACTTGTATGCTCTGATTGTTGGGTCATGAGACCCATGATTGTAATATCTCGCTCCTCGGAGCCTATTGAATAAATACTTGAGTTGTAGAGTCATGTTGTGATGCCAAGTTGTATTTGCACATATCGAGCATATTGTGTGTATGTTATTGAAATGCTTGGTATGTGTGGGATCTTACTATCTAGTTGTTTATCCTTAGTAGCCTCTCTTACCGGGAAATGTCTCCTAGTGTTTCCACTGAGCCATGGTAGCTTGCTACTGCTCCGGAACACCTAGGCTAGCCGGCATGTGTCCTTCTTCGTTCCTGTGTCTGTCCCCTCGGGGAAATGTCATGCGATGAATTCCGGAGTCCTGCTAGCCCAGTGCTACAGCCTGGATTCACTCGCCGATGACCGACACGTTCGTTGTTGGGTCATGTATGCCTGTCCCTGTAAGTTAGTGCCACTTTGGGTTCACGACTAGCCATGTCAGCCCGGGTTCTTTGTCATATGGATGCTAGCAGCACTATCATATACGTGAGCCAAAAGGCGCAAACGGTCCCGGGCCAGGTAAGGTGGCACCCGTGGGAATACCATGCGTGAGGCCGCAAAGTGATATGATGTGTTACATGCTAGATCGGTGTGACTTAGGATCGGGGTCCTGACAGCTTTGGTATCAGAGCTTGACTGCCTTTAGGATTACCAAGCCAAACTGGTCAAAGTTGAGTCTAGAAATTCTTTAGTTATATAAGGGAATTGATTGTGGGATGGAACATCAGGCTCTTTTTACTCCTTATACCTTATGCATTCTGATCCGAGTCATCTTATCTTTCCTACGGGGTTAAGGAACTAGGCTATCTTTTCTTTCTATCAGGATCACGTGTTGCTAATCCGTAGACTTATAGGATTAATGGATTTAAGCCTCTGTTCAGTTCCTACTACTTCCGTATGATAACTGTTGATCCCGAAACCTTGATATTGTGCTTCTGAGTGGCTATGCCACCATTTTTTGTAGCATGTCTCCAATATTTTTGAGCATTTACAGCCGTTATGCTGTCCGAGTCATCCCAGGTTTATAAACAGTCCGATGCATTTGCAAATTCCTTCTTCCCGTTCCCGTCCTCTCTGGCCAGGTTAACCACACTAGACGGTTAGTTGAGGTACTCTATTGCCTCGACATTTATGTTGTAGTTATTATTATGACCCTAGGTGTCTCAGGGGATCATCTAGTAGTCTAGCCATGTTTTGTGTTCCCAATGTGATCATTCTGGCTGTCATCCTCGAAAGCATCCCGTGATGCCACTTACTTAGTAGGCATTTCACTTTTGGGTTTTGAACCCGAGATTCACCCTACTTACTTCATGTTGATAGTAATTGCTAGCTCCCTTAGGTTATTAGTAACCTTTGCGATAGTCCTCGAAGTTCGTGGTATTTCCTTCTTCCAAATACTATGAACCACTCTATGGCAGAAGTTTGTTGGATCAAAAGATCACAATAGGAATATCCTCGATGAGTTCTCCATTATATATTGTGGCTCTGCCAGTTGTACCTTTCTGCATGGGTTCTCCGGAAGAAATATGTTGAACTTCGTTCGACATGCTAAACCATGCATCCACAACTCAGAAAATCGTATGTTCCTTTGAGTTGTCCCTCTTTAGTTGTCTTCTGACCCTCGTCTATCAATTGATAGTCAAGAGTATGTGTGCATTTGTTCATCGATGCCTATTACTCTTGTGGTCCATTAAGCCATTCTATTCTAGAGTGACTAGGAGAAACAAACTCCAGTACCCTTTTCCATTTCCAGGATTGGGTCAAAGCAGTTGTGTTCCGCAGATCAAGTTGCAATCCAGCTTCTGGTATGTTCTACCTTGAGGTATTACCATCTTTATATCAGGAATATCATTGGAATTGCACACCCTCTTATGAATTCTTGTTGCAGTGATACTTCTCGCCATCATTATTCATTTCTCGGCTTCCGTGTTGTTGCAACCAGAATGCCGACGGGTGAACTATGATGTGTGAAATCAATATCCTAGCAACTAGTTGCTTGGTAGTAAATGGACAATATTCTCATTCTTAGCTTGTTGGTTATTGAATCATCATTCTAAGATAGATTGTGCTACCTAGTCCTTATTTCCTGGTGCACTCTTTGATTGATGAGTTAGGATTTTGTCAAATCCTCGCTCATTTGACCATATCGTTTTGCCCTGAAAAGCAAGATTGTTCTCGAGCTTAGTGACATATCGGTGGTTCGTGATTTTCCGTATATCTTCTCGGAAGTATTACCAGGTTGTCACCTGACCACTATGTTAAGTTCGTGATCAAGTTGGTTTATTCCTGTAAACCACCCTTTCTCCAAGAATCCATGTTGGATACCCCTGAGCTGGTTGGTTAAGCTAAACGACAACTTGGAGAGTTGGAAGATAAAAGCTTACCTAACTTAGTTCGTTTCAAAGGGATATCCTGGTGTTGGTGTGTTAGTTGAAGAAAGATGATATCTTCGTCGATTGGTCCCTGTGATCAGTTATTGGACCTATTGTCTTATAAAAACTTTGATTTGAGTATGGGCTATCGTCAAATCAAATCAGAACCAGTGATGTTCGTAATGTTGTCTTACTCGTGGCTGTCCCTCGAGCATACACCATTATATCTTTTGGTCTGACCAATACTATCACCTTGTTCACATAATGGCGGAATTCCAGTGATATGGAAATTCTGATGAGTTGTTGTTGAGCCCATCAGCAGCATTTTGTCTCCTCCATGATTCATGTTGAACATTGAGCTAGTGTTGGAAACTTTATAAGCATTATCTTCATGTCCCGTGCATGAAGCATATGTTCGGATGAAAGAAGTGACTCCCTTTAATTCATGTGCATCTGATGCAAGTTGTCGCCGTGAATTCAAGGAAGTCAATGTTTGTTTCCTTTGGAATCATCCCAAGTTAGTCACACATGTGCAAAGTATACTATGGTTTGGTAGATTAATTACCTCCACTCCATATGTATTCCGTAGCACCCCAAGCCACTGATTGATTTGTTCAAGGAGAAGAAGTTCCTTCATAAGAGCTAATCATATGACTTATGCAAGGACTTCGTTATCCGCGATGATGGTTCCCTACCAGAACTCAGTAGTGTTTTATTATAAGACTACCATGTGATCATGTTTGTCTGGGATAGCGTGTTCACACGTGTGTAGCAGTACCAGCTCATGTTTTGGAGCTTGCTATCGTAGTTCATTTCCCGAGAATCTTGCAACGTCATCTCGTCGAATTGTGTTGCAAACTTTCATTTTTCTTCCTAGACTCGATGAGTCTGGAATATCCTGACACCAACCAGATCTGAATCTCAGGCAGATATGATGGTTGGAACATTTCCCAAGAACTATAATATTGGTCCTTCGATAACCAGTAAAGTGGATGTCGTGGCCAGCACCACCCAGCCGAAAGACCTATTATTGTAGTATCTTGATTGAAGAAGTTGGCCACCTTCCCATAAGGACTTCGTAGGATTTACTCCCTAGTTGTGCCTTATGATTTTTCTGTTCCCGAAGTCCGACCTTTTACTTGATGTTCTAGATATCAAACCATTTCAATAAATGGGTATGATAGCACATCAAGGAGAACATTAGAAGCGGAGTGCTAAATGTCTCTTGGTCGATCATCCAGATTTTGTTTCCTTGGCCCCGCCAAGGTGAAATCTGAGACGGTGTTATCTTCCTTTGCATCTGCATCTCTTCCACCGGTATTCATCATGGTAGTACGTTGTGTTGCCAGGATCCTTGACACGGATATTGGTAAAACCTTGATGAATATGGAAATGCTCAAGTTCTTGAGAGCACGCTCAGACACTAGGTTATATCCTCAGTATCAATCTGAATGTGCCTTCCTTTTGCCAAGTTGTTCGATAACCGTAATTTCTGTTCCAAACTGGATATGACATTCTTTCGAATTCCTTCAAACGATCAATTTTGAATTGCCTCAGGCTGGTATGAAGAGTTTCAATGCTCTCTGAATCAAAAGTAATTCTTTTTGCCACTTAAGGTAGTGGTTCCACGAGTCACCTTCTCTGAGGTGTCTCGCTATGGTATCATGGCAACTCAAACTCTCGCTACGTTGACAACCGTTCACCACCTCTTAGGTGTGGAATTGTTGTCTACCTTGTGAACCCTCGTCATCTATTCCACTCCATTCCTTTAGATGTGTGCTTTGTGTCTCAACTCGAGAGATGTTTCTATGTCTCGTTTCGTAAGTTGATCTTGTGATCATTAAGATGATCCATCATTGTAGAGTTGTCTTTGTCCTCGTGTTTGATGAAGGTCTTGAAAGCAAAGACGTCAAGATCAATTGGAGAAATGAATCGACATCTTCGAGAAGGGCAATTGGATCATGAAGTTCGTGTTAGCTTTGTGTCCCCTCTGTCTACTTACCTCACGTCTTGAATCTCAGGGACGAGATTCTTGTTTAGTGGGGGTGAGTTGTCACATCCCTAGCTTCTGGTACTGCCTAGTGTTGCATCTTGTTGCATCATGTTTAAATTTTATTTAAGTTGAATTGGGGATTGACAAACCCTAGCACCAAAATTAAATCAAATAGGGTCAACCATAAAATCTTTTCAATAAACCCAAAATGTCCCTAAGAAAAGTTCATGATTTTTGGTTAAGGTGGAAACCTCTGCCAAAAATGATGAATATATTCTTAGATCATTTTTGGATTTTTAAATTAACTCATATTGTATTTGAATTAGGGCATTTAAATCCTATAAATATTTTAAATGCTCTAAAAATTCTGAAACTACTTGAGGGCTGTTGGGAATAATTTCACAAGTGCCCACAGTTATTTTCAGCATCTTATCAAATGGTTTGGTATAGTTACTAAATCAAAACAAAACAGGAAAAAATTAGAAAACTGAAACAAAAGAAAGAGATAAAAGGGAGAGAGAAGGACTTACCTGGTAGCCCAGCCAGCCCACCACTGTAGCAGCCCAGCTGGGCAAAGCCAGCCCGGCCCACCAGGGCAGCACTGTCTTCTTCCTCTTGCCAGGAGGAGAAGCAGCTGCATGCCCGGCGCGCAGGCGAGCCGCGCCAGCTCCTCCCTGCCTACCTGGCCTCCCCGATCGTTTGGAGGACGCCACGCACCCCCCTGGCCCCTCTCACTCTCTCTCGAACGCTCTCCCCCTTGCTCATCCCCTCCCCTAGACCTCTCCCTCTCACCCACCCGAACGGGTTCGTCGCCGCCGTTCGCCACCACCGCGGCCACCGCCTCCCCCTCGCCTCTCCGACATGCCTAGGAGCTCCACCACATCGTCCCCGACCTCTCCGCCAAGTCAAGCAAGCCGGGATGCACCGCAGCACCGCCCTGTCGCCGTCTTCAACCTCGGACCGCCGGAGATCCCTCTCGCCGCCCCGCCCGCTCTAGTGCTTCCCCGAGCACGCCGAGGCCACCTCTGCAACCGCTGTGAGCTCACGGACTGATTCCCCCTCCTCCCCTGCTCGCGCTCATGCTCTAGCTCTGTTCCCCACCTCCGCCGGAACTTGCCGCCGCCGCGAATGTCGCCGTCGTCATTACGGTGGGCCAACGCCGCGTATGTGCACCTGGTCGAGTTCCTGCTGCCCCGTAGCCTCTGTCCGTGCTCTTCGTTTGCTCTAAATCGAGCTGGCCCCGCGCCCGTGCTAGCCCAAATTCCGGCCGCCGCCACGAGCTCGACTCCGGCGAGCTCGCTCCACCCCAGCTCCTACCTCTTGGCCTAACAGACGCGCGCGAGCCCCAACTACGCATAGGATCAAACCGCGGTCGATTTGGTCGATCGTGGGCGATTTCCGAAGCCCTCCGCCGTCTCTGTCGTTGCCGACGATGAGCCGTGGACCAAGTCCGGCGGGTTTGACCCCGCCGACCAGGTTTGACCTTCCCCCCGTGTGTCACTGACGCGTGGGCCACCCCCCTGACATCTTTAATTAGTATTAGTTTAACACTAATTAACCTAGGTTAGTTAGCTGATTAGTCGCTGACTAGTGGGCCCCGGCCCCACAAACAGTTTAGTTAGAATTAACTTAAGGCTAATTAACTTGGTTAATTAGTTGTGCCACTGACCAGTGGACCCCGCTGGTTAGTTTGACCTGGACCGCCCCATTGACCGCTGACGTCACCCTGACGCAGTGCTGATGCAATTAATCTTTTACTGGATTTATTCTTATTCAGGAATTCTAGAAAATATTATAAACTTCCAAAATTCATATAAATTCAACCGTAGCTCATAATGAAATATTTTATATATGAAAAATGATCAGAAAAATCCAATCTATCCATATGTACCATTTTCATGCATGTTAGAACAACATATAGCTACTGTTTAGGACAAATCATATAAATGGCATTTGATTATCCACATATGGAGTTTGAATTTGAATCCTGGATTCAAACCAACTCCATTTAACTTGTTGTTAGTTGCATTAGCTCAATCAACAACATGTTGCCATGTCATGATCATGCATCATTTGTGCATTGCATTGATTGTGCTCTTCCTTGTTTGCCGGTGTTTGTCCCCTCTCGATAGACGCGGTTCCGACGATGAGTTCGATGACACCGATGAAGAACTATTACTATCTTCAGAAGTGTCAGGCAAGCAAAACCCCCTTGTTCATTTCGATACAATCCCACTCTCTCGCTCCTGCTCTCTTTTACTGCATTAGGACAACAACGATTCATCTGTTACTTGCTGCGGTAGCTGAACCCCTTTATCCTCTACATGACCTGTCATTGCCACAGTAAATAGATGAAACCCACTAGCATGAGTAGGAGTTGTTTCAGCCCTGATGTGCCTACTCATTCATGCTTGTTTGTCATGCCTGCTACTGCTTAGAGTTGTGTCAGGTCTGATTCATCGGGGATGAATCGGAGGTGTGTGAACATGTCCTACTGTTGAGAGCTAAGTGTGTGAACACGATTTGGTAAAGGTAGCGGTGAGAGGCCATGTAGGAGTACATGGTGGGTTGTCTCATTGCAGCCGTCCTCAGGAACTGAGTTCTGTGTTTGTGATCCATGAACAGTTACTACCACACATTGGGTTCCGGTAACTCGACCCCTCTCGACTTATTAATCAACTGATCTCTGTCCAGGAGTTGCAACTAGTTTCTGGTGTTTGTAGGTAGTGTTAGTAGTCTACCAAGTGGCACCCGGTACAGGTGGGCTTGGGACAGACTAGGCACAGTGGCACGGTGTACCAAGTGGCACCCGGATGGTGGGCTTGGGAACCCTGCACACATCGTTTGGGGCCGTGAGCGACACCCCGGCCGGATCTCCTTGCGGATGGAACCCGAATAGGCGATAAACCTGGACGAGAGACTTGTGTGGTTAGTCAGGTCGTGGCCGACACCCTCGCTGGGCTTCCGCTTGAAGGTTGCCGAGTACATGTCGTGTAAACGGCGGTAAGTGGTGAGAGCGTGTGTGAAGAAGTACACCCCTGCAGGGTTAATATGATCTATTCGAATAGCCGTGTCCGCGGTAAAGGACTTCTGGGTTGCCTGTACAGTTCATAGACAAGTGAAAGTGGATACTCTAAAATACGCAAGATAAGCGTGAGTGCTATGGATGGCGTTCTCGTAGGGAGACGGGAGCGGATCCATAGTGGTGTATTGATATGGTGAATATGTGGACTCGTGTGCGCCACCTCAAAAGAGTTACTTGCAGTCGTAGTTCAGGATAGCCACCGAGTCAAAGCTGGCTTGCTGCAGTTAAACCCCACCATCCCCTTTGTTGATAATGATGCATATGTAGTTAGTTCTGATGTAAGTCTTGCTGGGTACATTTGTACTCACGTTGCTTAATTTATGTTTTTGCAGAGAGACTTCAGTCTCGCTAGTAGTTCCGCGTGGACTTCGACGTTTAGCTTGTTACCTCAGCTACGATCTTGTGCCCTCGGCAGGATCTGGTAGATAGTCAGGCTTCTCAGCCTTTTTCATTTGTAGATGTCTGTACTCAGACATGTTAAGCTTCCGCATGTGCTTTGACTTGTATGCTCTGATTGTTGGGTCATGAGACCCATGTTTGTAATATCTCGCTCCTCGGAGCCTATTGAATAAATACTTGAGTTGTAGAGTCATGTTGTGATGCCATGTTGTATTTGCACATATCGAGCATATTGTGTGTATGTTATTGAAATGCTTGGTATGTGTGGGATCTGACTATCTAGTTGTTTATCCTTAGTAGCCTCTCTTACCGGGAAATGTCTCCTAGTGTTTCCACTGAGCCATGGTAGCTTGCTACTGCTCCGGAACACTTAGGCTGGCCGGCATGTGTCCTTCTTCGTTCCTGTGTCTGTCCCCTCGGGGAAATGTCACGCGGATCGTTGTAACCTTCCGGAGTCCTGCTAGCCCAGTGCTACAGCCTGGATTCACTCGCTGATGACCGACACGTTCGTTGTTGGGTCATGTATGCCTGTCCCTGTAAGTTAGTGCCACTTTGGGTTCACGACTAGCCATGTCAGCCCGGGTTCTTTGTCATATGGATGCTAGCGGCACTATCATATACGTGAGCCAAAAGGCGCAAACGGTCCCGGGCCAGGTAAGGTGGCACCCGTGGGAATACCGTGCGTGAGGCCGCAAAGTGATATGATGTGTTACATGCTAGATCGGTGTGACTTAGGATCGGGGTCCTGACAGCTTTGGTATCAGAGCTTGACTGCCTGTAGGATTACCAAGCCAAACTGGTCAAAGTTGAGTCTAGAAATTCTTTAGTTATATAAGGGAATTGATTGTGGGATGGAACATAAGGCTCTTTTTACTCCTTATACCTTATGCATTCTGATCCGAGTCATCTTATCTTTCCTACGGGGTTAAGGAACTAGGCTATCTTTTCTTTCTATCAGGATCACGTGTTGCTAATCCGTAGACTTATAGGATTAATGGATTTAAGCCTCTGTTCAGTTCCTACTACTTCCGTATGATAACTGTTGATCCCGAAACCTTGATATTGTGCTTCTGAGTGGCTATGCCACCATTTTTGTAGCATGTCTCCAATATTTTTGAGCATTTACAGCCGTTATGCTGTCCGAGTCATCCCAGGTTTATAAACAGTCCGATGCATTTGCAAATTCCTTCTTCCCGTTCCCGTCCTCTCTAGCCAGGTTAACCACACTAGACGGTTAGTTGAGGTACTCTATTGCCTCGACATTTATGTTGTAGTTATTATTATGACCCTAGGTGTCTCAGGGGATCATCTAGTAGTCTAGCCATGTTTTGTGTTCCCAGTGTGATCATTCTGGCCGTCATCCTCGAAAGCATCCCGTGATGCCACTTAGTTAGTAGGCATTTCACTCTGGGTTTTGAACCCGAGATTCACCCTACTTACTTCATGTTGATAGTAATTGCTAGCTCCCTTAGGTTATTAGTAACCTTTGCGATAGTCCTCGAAGTTCGTGGTATTTCCTTCTTCCAAATACTATGAACCACTTTATGGCAGAAGTTTGTTGGATCAAAAGATCACAACAGGAATATCCTCGATGAGTTCTCCATTATATATTGTGGCTCTGCCAGTTCTACCTTTCTGCATGGGTTATCCGAAGAAATATGTTGAACTTCGTTCGACATGCTAAACCATGCATCCACAACTCAGAAAATCGTATGTTCCTTTGAGTTGTCCCTCTTTAGTTGTCTTCTGACCCTCGTCTATCAATTGATAGTCAAGAGTATGTGTGCATTCGTTCATCGATGCCTATTACTCTTGTGGTCCATCAAGCCATTCTATTCCAGAATGACTAGGAGAAATGAACTCCAGTACCCTTTCCATTTCTAGGATTGGGTCAAAGCAGTTGTACTCCGCAGATCAAGTTGCAACCCAGCTTTTGTTCTGTTCACCTTGGAGTATTACCATCTTTATATCAGAATATCATGGGAATTGCACACCCTCTTATGAACTCTTGTTGCAGTGATACTTCTCGCCATCATTATTCATTTCTCGGCTTCCGTGTTGTTGCAACCGGAATGCCGACGGGTGAACTATGATGTGTGAAATCAATACCCCTAGCAACTAGTTGCTTGGTAGTAAATGGACAATATTCTCATTCTTAGCATGTTGGTTATTGAATCATCATTCTAAGATAGATTGTGCTACCTAGTCCTTATTTCCTGGTGCACTCTTTGATTGATGAGTTAGGATTTTGTCAAATCCTCGCTCATTTGATCATATCGTCTTCCCTGAAAAGCAAGATTGTTCTCGAGCTTAGTAACATATCGGTGGTTCGTGATTTTCCGAATATCTTCTCGGAAGTATTACCAGGTTGTCACCTGACCGCTATGTTGAGTTCGTGATCAAGTTGGTTTATTCCTGTAAACCACCCTTTCTCCAAGAATCCATGTTGGATACCCCTGAGCTAGTTGGTTAAGCTAAACGACAACTTGGAGAGTTGGAAGATAAAAGCTTACCTAACTTAGTTCGTTTCAAAGGGATATCCTGGTGTTGGTGTGTTAGTTGAAGAAAGATGATATCTTCATCGATTGGTCCCTGTGATCAGTTATTGGACCTATTGTCTTATAAAAACTTTGATTTGAGTATGGGCTATCGTCAAATCAAATCAGAACCAACGATGTTCGTAATGTTGTCTTACTCGTGGCTGTCCCTCGAGCATACATCATTATATCTTTTGGTCTGACCAATACTATCACCTTGTTCACATAATGGCGGAATTCCAGTGATATGGAAATTCTGATGAGTTGTGTTGAGCCATCAGCAGCATTTTGTCTCCTCCATGATTCATGTTGAACATTGAGCTAGTGTTGGAAACTTTATAAGCATTATCTTCATGTCCCCGTGCATGAAGCATATGTTTGGATGAAAGAAGTGACTCCCTTTAATTCATGTGCATCTGATGCAAGTTGTCGCCGTGAATTCGAGGAAGTCAATGTTTGTTTCCTTTGGAATCATCCCAAGTTAGTCACACATGTGCGAAGTATACTATGGTTTGGTAGATTAATTACCTCCACTCCATATGTATTCCGTAGCACCCCAAGCCACTGATTGATTTGTTCAAGGAGAAGAAGTTCCTTCATAAGAGCTAATCATATGACTTATGCAAGGACTTCGTTATCCGCGATGATGGTTCCCAACCTGAACTCGGTAGTGTTTTATTATAAGACTACCATGTGGTCATGCTTGTCTGGGATAGCGTGTTCACAGGTGTGTAGCAGAACCAGCTCATGTTTTGGAGCTTGCTATCGTAGTTCATTTCCCGAGAATCTCGCAACGTCATCTCGTCGAATTGTGTTGCAAACTTTCATTTTCTTCCTAGACTCGATGAGTCTGGAATATCCTGACACCAACCAGATCTGAATCTCAGGCAGATATGATGGTTGGAACATTTCCCAAGAACTATAATATTGGTCCTCGATAACCGGTAAAGTGGATGTCGTGGCCAACACCACCCAGCCGAAAGACCTATTATTGTAGTATCTTGATTGAAGAAGTTGGCCACCTTCCCATAAGGACTTCGTAGGATTTACTCCCTAGTTGTGCCTTATGATTTTTGTGTTCCCGAAGTCCGACCTTTTACTTGATGTTCTAGATATCAAACCATTTCAATAAATGGGTATGCTAGCACATCAAGGAGAACATTAGAAGCGGAGTGCTAAATGTCTCTCGGTCGATCATCCAGATTTTGTTTCCTTGGCCCCGCCAAGGTGAAATCTGAGACGGTGTTATCTTCCTTTGCATCTGCATCTCTTCCACCGGTATTCATCATGGTAGTGTTGTGTTGCCAGGATCCTTGACACGGATATTGGTAAAACCTTGATGAATATGGAAATGCTCAAGTTCTTGAGAGCACGCTCAGACACTAGGTTATATCCTCAGTATCAATCTGAATGTGCCTTCCTTTTGCCAAGTTGTTCGATAACCGTAATTTCTGTTCCAAACTGGATATGACATTCTTTCGAATTCCTTCAAACGATCAATTTTGAATTGCCTCAGGCTGGTATGAAGAGTTTCAATGCTCTCTGAATCAAAAGTAATTCTTTTTGCCACTTAAGGTAGTGGTTCCACGAGTCACCTTCTCTGAGGTGTCTCGCTATGGTATCATGGCAACTCAAACTCTCTCTACGTTGACAACCGTTCACCACCTCTTAGGTGTGGAATTGTTGTCTACCTTGTGAACCCTCGTCATCTGTTCCACTCCATTCCTTTAGATGTGTGCTTTGTGTCTCAACTCGAGAGATGTTTCTATGTCTCGTTTCGTAAGTTGATCTTGTGATCATTAAGATAATCCATCATTGTAGAGTTGTCTTTGTCCTCGTGTTTGATGAAGGTCTTGAAAGCAAAGACGTCAAGATCAATTGGAGAAATGAATCGACATCTTCGAGAAGGGCAATTGGATCATGAAGTTCGTGTTAGCTTTGTGTCACCTCTGTCTACTTACCTCACGTCTTGAATCTCAGGACGAGATTCTTGTTTAGTGGGGGTGAGTTGTCACATCCCTAGCTTCTGGTACTGCCTAGTGTTGCATCTTGTTGCATCATGTTTAAATTTTATTTAAGTTGAATTGGGGATTGACAAACCCTAGCACCAAAATTAAATCAAATAGGGTCAACCATAAAATCTTTTCAATAAACCCAAAATGTCCCTAAGAAAAGTTCATGATTTTTGGTTAAGGTGGAAACCTCTGCCAAAAATGATGAATATATTCTTAGATCATTTTTGGATTTTTAAATTAACTCATATTGTATTTGAATTAGGGCATTTAAATCCTATAAATATTTTAAATGCTCTAAAAATTCTGAAACTACTTGAGGGCTGTTGGGAATAATTTCACAAGTGCCCACAGTTATTTTCAGCATCTTATCAAATGGTTTGGTATAGTTACTAAATCAAAACAAAACAGGAAAAAAATTAGAAAACTGAAACAAAAGAAAGAGATAAAAGGGAGAGAGAAGGACTTACCTGGTAGCCCAGCCAGCCCACCACTGTAGCAGCCCAGCTGGGCAAAGCCAGCCCGGCCCACCAGGGCAGCACTGTCTTCTTCCTCTTGCCAGGAGGAGAAGCAGCTGCATGCCCGGCGCGCAGGCGAGCCGCGCCAGCTCCTCCCTGCCTACCTGGCCTCCCCGATCGTTTGGAGGACGCCACGCACCCCCCTGGCCCCTCTCACTCTCTCTCGAACGCTCTCCCCTTGCTCATCCCCTCCCCTGGACCTCTCCCTCTCACCCACCCGAACGGGTTCGTCGCAGCCGTTCGCCACCACCGCGGCCACCGCCCCCCTCGCCTCTCCGACATGCCTAGGAGCTCCACCACATCGTCCCCGACCTCTCCGCCAAGTCAAGCAAGCCGGGATGCACCGCAGCACCGCCCTGTCGCCGTCTTCAACCTCGGACCGCCGGAGATCCCTCTCGCCGCCCCGCCCGCTCTAGTGCTTCCCGAGCACGCCGAGGCCACCTCTGCAACCGCTGTGAGCTCACGGACTGATTCCCCCTCCTCCCCTGCTCGCGCTCATGCTCTAGCTCTGTTCCCCACCTCCACCGGAACTTGCCGCCGCCGCGAATGTCGCCGTCGTCATTACGGTGGGCCAACGCCGCGTATGTGCACCTGGTCGAGTTCCTGCTGCCCCGTAGCCTCTGTCCGTGCTCTTCGTTTGCTCTAAATCGAGCTGGCCCCGCGCCCGTGCTAGCCCAAATTCCGGCCGCCGCCACGAGCTCGACTCCGGCGAGCTCGCTCCACCCCAGCTCCTACCTCTTGGCCTAACAGACGCGCGCGAGCCCCAGCTACGCATAGGATCAAACCGCGGTCGATTTGGTCGATCGTGGGCGATTTCCGAAGCCCTCCGCCGTCTCTGTCGTTGCCGACGATGAGCCGTGGACCAAGTCCGGCGGGTTTGACCCCGCCGACCAGGGTTTGACCTCCCCCCTGTGTGTCACTGACGCGTGGGCCACCCCCCTGACATCTTTAATTAGTATTAGTTTAACACTAATTAACCTAGGTTAGTTAGCTGATTAGTCGCTGACTAGTGGGCCCCGGCCCCACAAACAGTTTAGTTAGAATTAACTTAAGGCTAATTAACTTGGTTAATTAGTTGTGCCACTGACTAGTGGACCCTGCTGGTTAGTTTGACCTGGACCGCCCCATTGACCGCTGACGTCACCCTGACGCAGTGCTGATGCAATTAATCTTTTACTGGATTTATTCTTATTCAGGAATTCTAGAAAATATTATAAACTTCCAAAATTCATACAAATTCAACCGTAGCTCATAATGAAATATTTTATATATGAAAAATGATCAGAAAAATCCAATCTATCCATCTGTACCATTTTCATGCATGTTAGAACAACTTATAGCTACTGTTTAGGACAAATCATATAAATGGCATTTGAATAATCCACATATGGAGTTTGAATTTGAATCTTGGATTCAAACCAACTTCATTTAATCTGTTGCTAGTTGCATTAGCTCAAATCAACAACATATTGCCATGTCATGATCATGCATCATATTGTGCATTGCATTGATTGTGTTCTTCCTTGTTTGCCGGTGTTTGTCCCCTCTCGATAGACGTGGTTCCGACGATGAGTTCGATGACACCGATGAAGAACTATACTATCTTCAGAAGTGCCAGGCAAGCAAAACCCCCTTGTTCATTCCGATACAATCCCACTCTCTCGCTCCTGCTCTCTTTTACTGCATTAGGACAACAACGATTCATCTGTTACTTGCTGCGGTAGCTGAACCCCTTTATCCTCTGCATGACCTGTCATTGCCACAGTAAATAGATGAAACCCACTAGCATGAGTAGGAGTTGTTTGAGCCCTGATGTGCCTACTCATTCATGCTTGTTTGTCATGCCTGCTATTGCTTAGAGTTGTGTCAGGTCTGATTCATCGGGGATGAATCGGAGGTGTGTGAACATGTCCTACTGTTGAGAGCTAAGTGTGTGAACACGATTTGGTAAAGGTAGCGGTGAGAGGCCATGTAGGAGTACATGGTGGGTTGTCTCATTGCAGCCGTCCTCAGGAACTGAGTTCTGTGTTTGTGATCCATGAACAGTTACTACCACACATTGGGTTCCGGTAACTCGACCCCTCTCGGCTTATTAATCAACTTGATCTCTGTCCAGGAGTTGCAACTAGTTTCTGGTGTTTGTAGGTAGTGTTAGTAGTCTACCAAGTGGCACCCGGTACAGGTGGGCTTGGGACAGACTAGGCACAGTGGCACGGTGTACCAAGTGGCACCCGGATGGTGGGCTTGGGAACCCTGCACACATCGTTTGGGGCCGTGAGCGACACCCCGGCCGGATCTCCTTGCGGATGGAACCCGAATAGGCGATAAACCTGGACGAGAGACTTGTGTGGTTAGTCAGGTCGTGGCCGACACCCTCGCTGGGCTTCCGCTTGAAGGTTGCCGAGTACATGTCGTGTAAATGGCGGTAAGTGGTGAGAGCGTGTGTGAAGAAGTACACCCCTGCAGGGTTAATATGATCTATTCGAATAGCCGTGTCCGCGGTAAAGGACTTCTGGGTTGCCTGTACAGTTCATAGACAAGTGAAAGTGGATACTCTAAAATACGCAAGATAAGCGTGAGTGCTATGGATGGCGTTCTCGTAGGGAGACGGGAGCGGATCCATAGTGGTGTATTGATATGGTGAATATGTGGACTCGTGTGCGCCACCTCAAAAGAGTTACTTGCAGTCGTAGTTCAGGATAGCCACCGAGTCAAAGCTGGCTTGCTGCAGTTAAACCCCACCATCCCCTTGTTGATAATGATGCATATGTAGTTAGATCTGATGTAAGTCTTGCTGGGTACATTTGTACTCACGTTGCTTAAT